>NW_010291926.1:13357-30727 GCF_000700745.2 Antrostomus carolinensis | reverse complement strand
GGTGGGTTTTGAACATCTCCAGAGATGGAGACTCCACACCCTCTCTGGGCAGCCTGTCCCAGGGCTCCAACACCCTCACAGGAAAGAGGTTTTTCCTCATGTTTAAGCAGAACCACCACTGAAAGGAGTCTATCCCCGTCCTCTTGACACCCGCCCTCTAGATATTTATAAACACTGATAAGGTCACCACTCAGTCTTCTCTTCTCCAGGCTGAGCAGCCCCAACTCTCTCAGTCTTTCCTCATCAGAAAGATGCTCCAGCCCCTTAATTATCTTTGTAGCCTTCACCGAGTCGCGCACGGCAGTGTCCAAGCCAGAGCCTTGACTCATGTGGCCCATCTCCCACACCATCCATAGAAAGCTGTACTTAGTCAAGTGCAAAATTCTAGAAAATTGAATGTAACTTGTGAAAAACTCGTGTATTATGAGGGGCCTCCTGGTATCCTTTTGTGTTTCAGAATTATGCCAATTAATTCTCTAAGGATGGGAAATATTTGTAGCCATATTGAAATCTATTGATGTATGTAGAATAGGTTAAGTAAAGAAATTATATGTAACAGTCTTAATATGACATTTTAATTGCTACATCAGACATATTTTCAAGTACCAAGTACTAGGAACTGATAAAAAAGAAGTTCGTATTTTAAAAAAATCAGAATGATGGAAGCCATTTAGAAGCTTTTATTGTATCGTGCTGTCAAAATGTTCAACTGACCTTTTCTACACAGTAAATTTCTCCAAGGAAGATTTTATACAAGCTATTTCAATAGCACTGATTTCCAACCCTCTCATTGTTTTTGGATTAGATAATGGTCAGAGTAAGAGAAATGCCAGATCCTTACACATGTTCTAAAGATGACCAGGGACATTATGTATATACTAACTCTCTGCAGCCTCGTTTAAATAGATATTTCTGAAGGCATTGTTTGCCATTCTTGCCCTCTGTAGCAGTCATGTAAGTGACAGCTCTCTGTGAATCTTCACCCAGCAGCAGAAGGCAGCACATAGACTTACCATGAGATAACATGAGTTATCTCAGCTCAAGGGCTGAGGTAGGCTGGACCATTTCTTGACATAAATAATGCACAGGCTACAAAGAGATGGGTGTTCTCACACTACCTGTGCTTTGAAGAGCTCATCATCCTTGTAGCACTAGTTCGATAGTCCACTGTTACCATTATCATACCTTCAACCAAAGGCTGTGTGGTGTTGCACCTACACAGGCACTTGAAACTTCATATTTAGGAGCACTGAGATGCAGCAACTCTCTGGCACTTTGAGGGAAATCATGAAGGACAGTGCTTTGGAAATATCAGAATATATTCAGAAATATCAGTATATTTCACCAAGGGAAAAACAAAGAGCAGTTGGACACATGGTCCCTGAAAAGATAAAAATCTGTGGAGGGCTGTAGGGAGGGAGGCAGGTTCCCCAGGCACCAGCTCATGGCAGCTCAATGCATCCCCAAACCTCTCTGAGCAGATGAATTCTCTCTTCCACACAGGCTCTGCAAATCACTGGGGGGAATTCTCTGTCACAGCAGCACAGTCAGATATTAGTAAAACCTTTTTCTGCTTTTACAACATATTTATACATAAGTGTGATTTAGAGCTCTGTGCAATGTCACCAGGGCTGCATTGCAATGACCTGCAGAAAAAACAGGGTGTTTCTGCACTTCAGGATAATATTGATTTAGGGGCTGGTACAACAGCACATGTGGGCTATTTTATTTAGTTTCTAGGCATTCATATTCAAAAATTGCCCTATAAAGAAGGGAGAAGGCATTAACAAAAGTTTAAATGCTCTTAAATCATAAAGAAGCATTGTGTTTAGAGTGAACTGAAACATTTGGATAGACTCAAAATAGCTTTTTTTCACGGAGAAGTATTTTGTTGATGTGTTAAATTTAAAATTAAAGTCTCTGACTGTGACTCTTTTTCATTTTTTGGTACTTTGCTTAGGTTATCAAAATAAAATAGGTATTACTCTTCCAGCTATTTGAAAACTTAGGCTGCTCTGTGATTTCATAGAATCATAGAATGGTTTGGATTGGAAGGGACCTTAAAGCTCATCTAGTTCCAACCCCCCTGCCAGCAGCAGGGACACCTTCCACTAGACCAGGTTGCTCAAAGCCTCATCCAACCTGGCCTTGAACACTTCCAGGGAGGGGGCATCTACAAGTTACTTCCTTGGGCAACCTGTTCCAGTGTCTCACCACCCTCACAGTGAAGAATTTCTTCCTAATATCTAATCTAAACCTCCCCTCTTTCAGCTTAAAGATCATTAGTGATCTCCCTAGGTTGTCCCATGGGAATGACAAAAGAGGACTCAAGTAGAAATTATGAGGTTAAACACTGGAGACATTAAGAGCCTGATTTTGAAAAGTACCTTCTACAGTGAGAAAAGTACCTGGCAAACACCAGCAGTAAAACACAGAGAGATGAAAACAAATCTGAATAATTGATTCATTGTTTAGTTTCACTGCAAAGAAAAATGTTTTTACTTCATTAAGGTATTATCAAGATTTTTAATACCATATCCACTTCTTTTTAAACTGTTCTCTTCTTTTGAAAGCTATGTTAAACCTCTTCCTAATAACTCCTGTGATTAGCATCTTTGGAGAAATCCCAGAGGAACAGCTTCTAAAAGTGGCATTATATTTCTGGAACCTCCCTGTAATTAAGCATCTATCAGGCTTTCTATTCAGTTGTATAGAACTACTCTGCAGAAAATCCTTTATTGTTTGAATAAAAAGAGATGTTTTGTTTAAACTTAGCAGAAGGATTGCATTTATGTTATGAAATATAAGAATTTTAGATTAACTGGGGGAAAAAAAAAAGAAAAAATAAAAAGAAAAGGAAAAGTACTCATTGCTTAATGGACACAAGAAGGTCTGCAAGTGAGCTGCCATGGCAGAGGACAGCTCCTGCTGGAAAGGGATGATGCAAAAAGCTCTGTCAACTCTGTGAAACAGTTTGTTGAATTCAGGATAGGGATTATTAAGCATCACCAGGTGTAAGTGATATTTGCTTAACCACAGTAAAGAAAAAAAAAAATCTTAAGTTTCTACAGTCACTTCTTTAGTGAGATGCCATGAGAACATGAAACACACACTCTTCTGGCTTTGGTAGTATCAACACAAGATGTCTAACACTGAGCATGACTCCCAAGTGAAACACCTTGTCCTAGGGAATTAATATCCTATTCATCCTCTGGAATCCTTAGATCAAAATTGAATATCATTCTGTAATATGTGCTTTCTCAATTTTTTTTTATCATTGATGATTTTATTTGATGTCAGTGTGTGTGGAGTTCTCCCTGGAAGTTCAGCACATGGGCTCTGTGAGTAATGTCAGGGACCAAAGTTTTGGTAGCTTCCTAGATGAATTCCTCTTTTAGACTCTCTTACTGCCAATTTATCCTCCTATACCTGTGGATAAGAAACATGTTTAATACACTGTTTGAAGGACTATCATGTACAGACAGCCCTTTATCCTTTTGCTTATTCTTGTGCTTACACATCACCATCCCCATTTGAAGCATTTTATTAAAAAAAAATAAATATGGGGTGATATTTGATTCACTTGTAATTATAAATGGTTACAAAAATGACACAACAAGTATTTGACAGTGGTTAAAAGAAGACACACTTCAGAGTTAAGCGGGAAGGAAGAAAAGGTCCCTCAGTAAGGATAGGAGGCAAAAAAAAAGTCTTTTATCAGATGTTCTTAAAGTTGACACGTGTGTGAATTCACATTTGGTCTTTTCTCCCAAATAACAAGTGACAGGACAGGAGGAAACACCATTAAGTTGCTCCAGGGGAGGTTTAGGTTGGATATTAGGACAAAATCCTTCACTGAAACGGTTGTCAGGCATTGGTACAGGCTGCCCAGGCAAGTGGTGGAGTCCCCATCCCTGGAGGTATTTAAAGGACGTGTAGATGTGGCACTTGGGGACATGCTTTAGTGGTGAACTTGGCAATGCCAGGTTTACGGTTGGACTAGATGATCGTAATGGTCTTTTCCAACCAAACTATTCTATGATTCTATGATTTTGAGCTGTGTGTACTGACATGAAAGCTGTTTTCACTCTGGTGTTTAATTTGTTATTCTAATAACTCAATAGATTGAAGGGCTTAATTAGATGCTTTTGTTTATATTTCCAGATGATGAAAATCACTGTTGTTCTCATTTATACCTTCACATCCAGCCCAAAGATGAATCTACACTTTCAAGCTACAGCAGAGAATAATATCAGCTGAGAGAACAACTGAACCTGCCTGAAGACAGATGTATTTCAACCTCCCTTCAAAAAAGGTATTCAGCATCTCTGCTACTTTTGTTGCTCAGAATAGTCTTTGCATGAAAAAGCCATTTAAAGTGTAACATATCTCATATTATAACAGATACTGGCTCATTCAGCTCTGGTTCAAGGCTTGCTGATGTCATTGAAAGTCTTTCTATTGAAATCAGTGGGCTTTGGGTTGGTACATACGATTCCTTTTATTTAAGATTCCCTTTTCTGAAGGAAATAGTACAGTACAGTTCAGCTAATACGTTGTACAACACCCCCTGTAACACAAACAAGGGCAAAAAGTAAACAAATAGCTTTTATTTAATTGAAAGTGGGTTTTTTTTACAAGTTTCATTGAAGAACATGAGATAAATAATATCCACATCACAAGCAATTGCAAGTCTCTGAGTTATAACAGCTTGGCACAGGTCTTTTGGCCGTTACACTGGAGTTTCAATAAGAACTACTGCTTGTAAAAAATTCGAGACCACTCCCCTTACAATCTCAAGTTATGTTTGGCACCACTCCATTTAATTAATGCATATACATTTATCCATTAATTTCAACGCTTATTTTTAAAAATTAACGTAATATTGATACTTTATGTTTTCTTAATATTAGACCACTTCTATCTCCCGCCCCCATTCCCATTGTTTTTCTTTATCAGGAATGTTGGTCAAGGTGAAATATTAAGATAAAATCTACACATTGTTTATTTTGAAAAGTCCATAGCTGATCATTGCTTTAATCATCAAGGAAAAGGGTGTATGAGAACAGAACTCAACATCAGGATCCCAGCTGTCAATACATGGTTTATCCTTTGGGACAATTTTATTGCTTCAGAGCTTAAACCTGTAAAAATATAAACATACACAATTTTCTGACAAAAGTAAATTTGTGCCAGGAAAAAAAAAGAAAAAAAAAAAGAAAGAAAATACAAGGAAAGAAAAAAAAAGGTTCTATGTATTCTAGCGTAACAATTGTCCTGGTTTTTAGCTGAGACAGAGCTGGGTTTCTTTTTAATGGCTAGAACAGTGCTGGGGTTTGGATTTGTTATGAGAAAAACGTTGACAACATACTGATGTTTTCATATGGTCGCTGGAAGTTGAAGGACTTTGTGTTTTGCCAGTCTGCAAGTGCAAGATCTAAGGGGGTGAGGAATATTTAAATTAATAAGCTAAATATCATTTGGCTCTGCCAATGGACTATTCCATCTAATATCATGTCATGGGCAGGATATTAAGCATTTGGCTCTGCCAATGGGCTATTCCATCTCATGGGCAGGATATTAACGAGGGGCTTTTCCTCTCTTGCTCTCTCTTCATTCTGTTTTCAAAACGAAACATTATTCACAAATGTTATTTCTATTTGTTTATATTTAAATGCCATGTATATAGTTTCTAATCAGCTTCCCACCCTCCCTGTGAATATCCACTTTTAGCATGGTTTTGGCTAATTTGTTGCAAAACTATGCTCCTTTTTGCATGAATAATAAGGTAATTAGGAAAGCAGAGGCTGGACCCTGGGCAGTCCCACCCCAGCCACAGAGCAGGGCACAGGTTCTCTGTCCCAGCAGCAGCTCCAGAGCAGATTAAGAGCTACATTACATGTGAGAGCTGCAGCTTTGACTTTAAAAAGAAAGCTTCTTTATTTCTCTGTCCTTCCCTGAGCATTATAGACCAGGGCAGATGGAGACCTACACTAAAAATAAGGTCACATCTAGGTGTTGTGCAAAATACTCTCTCTGTTAATGGAAGTGAGAGGACTGGAGACTAATCTACACGTACCCAGCATCACAAAGCAACAGGAGAGACGCCACCTATGGTAATAGGAAATCTGTTAATCCATTGTATGTACTTCTTAGAGGCACACAGATTTCTTTTTACACAATAATATTCAGAAGGAAAAAAAAATAATCTCACGTACTCGATATTTTTGGAATCCTAATTTCCTCACTGCTGCTGCCATCCCCACCGTCACTGACTGTTCTTATTTCTATGAGATAATCTTCTTCAAACGGTACCAGAAGTTCAGCTGAAGTGTTGTTTGTCTCCAGTATATGAGTTTTGCTATGTCTGTTCTGTCTATACAAAATCTAAGTAAAGAGGGATTAGAAAATAAGAATTATTTACATTTTTTTATGGTTTAATGTATTTTTTGGGGACTGAGAATATCTTTTATCATGTCTCAAATTTTTCAGAGCATCGTGAGCATCCTGCAGAGTATTCAACTTCATTCAAAACATAGAAATATATTCTGCAGAATTTTGTGATGGAGATCACAGCAGGCATTTACTCCACCTGTGTTTTGGAGGAGAACCTTTGTCTGCTAGAACAGAAGCTTACCTTGAGAGTAGGGTTATGAAATCCTTATCCAATAGACTTGTGCTCCGCTGTAAATATGGAAGTCAGACACACCTTTAAACAAGACTTCAGCCTGTAACACCTTTTATATCCAGAACTAATGTGACACTTTAGGAACTGAAGCTTTAAGTGGTTTTTTTTTGGTTTGTTTGTTTGGGTTTTTTTATTTCTCCTGTTGATGGCGAGAATTTAAAGTCAAGTAGAAATATTCATGTTGACTTTCATGTAAAAATACCACTTGCTAAAGAAAACATGGGACATGGCATAGCTGTGTGTTTTTAAAGGCTCAAAGAAAGGACAGAAATTTGGAGAGTAGCATCTGAGTTTCTGCTTAAAGAAACACATTTCTACAACTAAACACGATGGATCCATGCACTTGGGTCTTTCTGCTAGTGAATCATCAGGCCAAGGTGCAGAGCAGCTTGGGGAGTCCAGACAGGGATCCTACAGAATATAATCAGCTTTTTTCCTCCAGGAAGCCTTTCTTCCTTGCTAACACAGCAATGACACTGGTTGACTCCTTTCTCTTGACAATCTTTTGACATATTTATGCAAAAAAGAGCAAGTGAAGAGCAAAGCAGATGGAGAAACAGGGATGGTGCAATAAATACTGCAGCAAGTACTTAAAGCAATATTTCCACATCAAAATGTAACAAGCAAGTGTAGCCTCAGAGCAGGTAGGTTAGACACAAAGGAAAAAAAGCTTAATAATCTAGTTTTAACTTTTTCCCCAGTGTTCAGAGCTGCTCAGACATACTCACTAGGGTGGAAAAGAATGTGATCTCAAGAAAGATTGCAAGATGGGGGTTTTTTTTGTGTCCTTTTCATCCCTAGGCATAAATAACTCTGAGACACTAAAATGCCTAGCAACATGAGGATCTGCATCCTCAGAACCTTTCCTCATGTAAGCACTCTCCACCTTCATTTTTACAGTTCTTCAGGAGTAAAAAAAGTCTTTCAATAAGTCTTTTGGATTCAGAGCTGCTGCAGAACAACTTTAAACTAAATTTTCCTTTCCTTAAAAAATAGATTTCTGGAAGTGCTTTCTACTTCACTCACATTGATCTTTACATGAGTATCTTCCTTTCTATTTTCAAAGGTACATTTGTGAATTGCCAAAGAGTGAGAACTTTTAACTGTGTTTTAGACCTGTCTTTAATGCTTAAGAGATTCTTCTCTATTTCTTATATACGCTTGAAACTCCTTTCCAAAGATTTGAATGCAAGAATCTTAGATGAGTAAGATTCCAAGGGAAATGGGACAAGAGATATCCAGCATTTGGGACAGAAAATCCCTGTGTTAGGATAAAGAGGTCCTACTCTGAATGAATCCAGCTCTTCTTCCATTTGTATAAACATCAGCCAACCATCCCAACAGCTCCAGGAAATTCACTGTTTTCCGGGTAATGAGCAGTTGTATTTCAACAAGTCACTGTACTTACCTCTATTATAAACAATATTTCTGATTAATGAGATAAAGAAATTACTTACTTTGTAACCTAGTACCTCTGATTCATTCTCCATTGTTTTTACATGTTCCCAGTTCAAGCAGATTTTGGAATTTGTCAGCTTCCAGGCGATGTTTGCCGGGGGTTGACTTGGTGCTTTAAAAAAAAAAAGAAAAGATGATGATAATCACAAGATACAACTGAATATTAATTTGCAGAGTGTAATTGAATGAGCTGCTGACATGGAAGTAGCAAATGCATGGGTGATTCAAACCTAAAAGAATAAAGAATATTTTCCAGTCCATCATCCTTCTCGTATTAGTCAGAATAAAGATCTATTCATAGCACAAAACCACTTACTGGGAGAGTTCATTTTGGAAATTAGGAAAAGCCTGACAGCGTCTGACAGTTCAAGTTGTGTTTGACAGATTTTATTTAAGTCCCACATTGTTCCTATCTGTATTTTAACGTACTAGAGAATGTTTTGCTGTATGGATTGCAGAAAAAGCTAAAACTAAGAGCAAAATACAAAAGCCAAGATTTTCATCAGCAATGAGGACAGGTTACAAAGAGCTACACATTAAAGTCTCCATGTGATCCATCATGAAACATTGTAGGATTTTATAAATTCTCAGCACAATAGGCTGAGAGGAGCTTTTCAAAGGCTTTTTATGCCTAAGTGCCAGGACTTTGAAAATTTGCCTGCAAGTGACTGAAATCGAATCCTGTGTGAACATGTGAAGTTGAAACTGTGCCTTTGAACTGCATCTCAGATTTAGAACAACACATTATCTCCTTCTCCATGGTGCATCCTCCTGGATCCTGCCTGGGAGGATGGCACCAGAGGTGTTAGAGGAAATAAGAACTTTAACAGAATTAAGAAATAGGAGGAGACATTTGGAGAAACATGCTGTGAGTTTCCCAGACCTGACTTTAAAATACTCAACTTCCAAGATCCTTCTTTGCTCCCTACAGTTCCTATATATTGATGATTCATGTATGTAACTTGGAAGGTACTGTTGATTCAGTAATGCTCCACAATTTCTTTCATTTCCCATGGAGGTAGAATAAATTGATGGTGCCTGTTGTTTCATATCTACCATCTGCTTCATGACTGTGGAGAAGTTTAATCCATCCCACCAGTAGGTAAAGAAGGTGTTAGTGGACCACCCAGGTGAATATAAGCAGATGTCCTTCCATGAGCTACACTGTCACTGCTGGAAAAAGATTAATATTTTTTTTTAAGGCATTTAAATACATTCACATACATAAAACTGTAAATTTACTTAAATGTTGTTTTAAAACTCTTTGTTACTTTCAGGAAACATTTTATGTAAGGAATTTAGTAACAAAAAACTCCCAGAAGGCAAAGGATGTCAAATACTCCTGAACAAAGACTGTGTACTCTGAAAAGCCTTGACAGCACTCAAAAATGAGTGAGTAGTGCCTTATTCAAAGCTTTTTAGCGTAGTATTTAAAAACCATCTTAATTCATAGTCTTTGGGCTGAAAAATCATCACAGGATGATTTTCAAAACAAAATGATCTGCTTTTGCTATAAAACCAGGGACCAGAATAGGTGGTAACGTGGCACTTCCCCAAATCCACAGTAAAATCCACAAGTAAAAACACTGCAAGTGTTTCTTCAGATCCAAGATTAGCAGATCATTTCCTCAACTAATTTATTGTAACCAACATTGTCAAGAATAACAGAAGTCCCAAGTATACGCTTAAGTTTATCAAGTTAATTACATTACTCTGGTGTTTTAGGTGACACTTGGCTTTGTTGCTGTACTGAGTTGAGGTTTATCCTTGCAAAGCATCTCTAATACCTATATCTGTTGATGTATATGTTTGTAAAGAAAAAGAACAAGCAAAGAAATTTCTGAAAAGCATGACACAGAAGTAAAGAAGCAGAAGAGTTGAGCTTTACAACAGCTTCTAATGGAGCAGTGTGTTCATGGAAAGAGGACATCACTTTCCTAAGTAGTTCAAACTTAAACCAGGATACCAGCTTAGACCTTAAATTGATCTTAGATAAGTATGATTCAATCAGAATTGCACCTATTTGGCAGAAGGACCATTTTAGTTTTGCTTAGTCTCAACAATAACAGTATGAGCAGAACATTGTAGGAATCCTGGAGAAAGAGGAAGAAGACAGAGCTATTACCTTGAAGCTAAAGCTGCTGCTGTAGATGCACATTGTTTATATTCTCTTGACATATTATCTCTACTTATATTGAAAATGCTTGCATACTTCAGAGACAAGAGCTTAAAATTTTAATATAAGTTTTTAAATATTAAAAAGGTTATTTTGACTTTAATTTTTAAATGAACCATTAGCACAATCCTGAATTTGAGAGACGGTGAAGTCAATGTAAAACAAAAGCAAATTTATTCCTTACATGTCTTGTCACTTGACTGCCATGTCTTTAACTCGTCTTTCATACATATGTATGTACAAATAAAGAGAATAATTTCCACAGATGAGTCTATTTTCCATTAAGAAGTTGCCTGTGAAAAAAGTCCTGTTGAGTCCTTAAGAAATGCCTTCTCTGGCTTTGTTTTGGTTTATGATAACAGAAATATATTAAATTATATTAAATGGTAATATAATATATTATATTAAATGGTAACAGCATATAGACAAGAGGAAAATTGGTGAAAGACAGGAGAAATATTTCCCTTTTTGTGCAAAAGGGCTGATCAGTTTTTTACTGAGAAAACAAAGTCCAAGGAAAATAGAAAAAAAATGGCACACTTAAAGAGTAAGGAATTTTAGGCACTTTGGTACATAGCAGATTACCAAGATTTCCTGCTTTATGATTATTTTGCTCCTAATGACCATTTACTTCATGGGTTCAACCCTGCAGGATGGTGCTCAGTGCTTCCTTGGAGGATGTCCCCATGAAAGCACTGCTTTCATGAAGTTGCTTCTCATAAACAGGACAGCATGTGTTTCTGCTTCTACAATTGCAGGAAATTTTTAAAATTAATGACTAAATAGTATTTATACAATTGTGTCCCATGTGCTGCCCTCTGTAGTGCACAGTTTTGAGGTCTCAAAAAAAGCACTGCATTTGGAGCATTCAACAGTTTTCTTTAAAATACCAACCCCATATTCTTACACCCAAATCTATTGTTTGACCTGTGGAACATCTTTGATCTCTTTTGAAATCTCCCAAAAGCACATGGCTTGCTGTTGCAATGCAAAAGGAAATCCTTCCTGATGGGAACACAAACACTGCTGTTATCTAATTTTGTGGGTGTACAGAATTACTTTAGCATATAAATAGAATAAGGTAAATGAAATAACGTGATTTAAGTTGATGAGAATTTTGGATTCCATTGAGACAGACTTGAAGCTAAATACATTAATGTCTTAAATGTCTTGGGGGGACCTTGTTGCTGGGAGACCTTGTTGCTCTCTACCAGTCCCTGAAAGGAGGGTGGAGAGAGGTGAGGGTGGGTCTGTTCAACCAAGGACCAAGGGACAGGACAAGAGGAAATGGCCTCCAGTTGCACCAAGGGCAGTTGAGATGGGATGTGAGGAAGAATTTCTTTGCTGAAAGGGTTCTGAGGCATTGGAAGGGGTTGCCCAGGGCAGTGGTGGAGTCCCCATCCCTGGAGGGATTGAAGAGTTGTGTAGACATAGTGCTGAGGGACATGGGTTAGTCGGGGACTGGTCAGTGTTGGGTTCATGGTTGGACTCGATGAGCTTAAAGGGCTTTTCCAATCCAGGTAATTCTGGGATTCTGTGTGAAATACCAGAGTCTGAGTAAACTTGATAGTGAAGAGAAGAGACAGAGAAGTTTCTTAGTCACAGATTTTGTTACTTAGTTTTATGAAGAACTTTGGGATCCAGTTTTCTCTGATATTGCAACATTTAGCAGAGATGGGTCAGGGTAAGCTGAAATGTCACTATCACACTTGGGATTTTGCAACATTTGTAGTAGGAAATTGAATACTCACGTGACTTTTTAGTGGTGACATTTACCGGGGTGCTGGAGGGCCCCGTCCCTGCAGTGTTGTAAGCTCGAACTGTTGCAAAATACACTGTGTTAGCTTTTAATCCTGTGATATTTTTGGCTGTTACATTCCCATTGACTCTGACTTTACCAGCTGTGCTTTCCTTGGGATCATCAGTCCAATATAAAACCTGAAAAGCGAGAACAAAGAACAGGTAATTCATTGTTTTCCATCAATTACAGATTTGGCTGGGAAGCAGACATGCTGACAATGAAGATTTCAAGGAATACAGGATTCTTTTTTTAATTTAAAACTAGCAGGAAATAAAGCCAAGCATGTATATTTATAGAGAAGAAATAAAATTTCAGAGACTGAATACCAATTAAAGAAGTAAATGAAATCCTTAACTTTATAGATGTCCAAAAGGAAACCTTTGATAAGGTGAGAAATTTTAAAAGCTTGTTTGGTTTTATAGTATGAACACATTTGAAGAAAACTTTAAAAGACAGAAAAAAACCTCATTTATCTCAGTCATCTAAGAGGTTTTTAAATTACTTTGTATCCTGCCTCTAGTTTTGATTCAGGGACAGCTATTTAGATCTGAGTTTGGTATTTTTTTTTTCAGTGAGTAATTGATTTAGGAAGGTTTGTGGACTGTACGTGACTCTTATTAACTTCATTTATATATTTGCCATGATAAGACAGAATTTAAAGTATTTCTGTCTTGCTTTACTCTTGATTTATCTTAGCTACCAAAAAAAAAATAAAAATAATAATAAAAAAATAGTTTCACTGTGCAAGTAAAATGCCCAGGAATTGTATCAGTTACTTCTATGATTCTAAAAGGAGTAAGAAGTCCAAAACCTTTCAAATACACCACAGCACAAGCTTTGGATAGCAATGAAGTACAATTTATCCTGGTTTCTTCTGTAAGCAGTGCTATGGGTTATGTGCATGCCCCCAAACTATCAAGAACCCCATCATGGTCAGCCAGCGTCACAGCTGTGTAGGAGGAGGCAGGATCAGCTTTGGTTTGTGGAATTAACCACGAGTCCTTTTATAGCAGCTATCACAAATGATTAATCTTGAGGTTTTAACTTATAATACCAAAAGTCTAGGACAGAGCTGCAGCGCTGGTCTGTGAATGCTTGTGATTATCTCAGGTGAGATGTTGCTAATGAGAGTTGGGTGAAGAGTTTCATTGTCTGTTGATTTGGAAGCAAAGGAGAAGGAACCAGAATACAAATGTGGCTAGGAAAGGGACATCTGTGAGGTGACAGACACCAGCACCAACTGCCTCACCTCATAGCCCAGCACCCTGCCCGTGTGCCTGTTCCACGCGATGGGCTGCCAAGAGACCTCCACCTCTGCCGCCGAAATGCTCAGGGCTGAAGTCCCCACTGGTGTTATCTGAGGCTCTGGGTGATGGGAGAAAACACAGCTGGTAAAACATTTGTGTCACCAACAGACTGTCATGTTAGGAACAGAGGGAGATTCAAGAAAAGAGGAAAAGGGTTTGGGAGGAAGCAATAGGCAGAGGTTCAGGAAACCTGGTGTGAATCCCTAGCTTTGCTACCTATTTGTTATGGAACATCAACAAAGCCAAAAGTTTTCAAAATTGCTCATGACCCATAAACTGGGACACATTTTCAGAGGACATCAGCTGCACTGAGTGGTCTGAGAAGCTAGACCCTCCAAGAGCTACACTTTTGAATTTCTCCCAGTTTTCCCAGCCCACTCAGTGGGAGCTCCTTGGGGACAAATAAGCATGCTGTCTTCTCCAGGCAACACTGAAAATCTGCCCCTGATGTTTTTTTAACTTCTTAACTAATTTCCCATCTTCTCTCTCATATCTCTTGTCAATCTTCAATGAGAAGCATTGAGCAGGCTCCTTAATATCCCCGTGGAGATCCCTCTGATCATATCTAGGACCTATTGATGCTACACAACCATTACTGATAAGAGCAAGAGGCATTACCGTCTTCTCCTGAGTAGACAATGGATATGGAGCTCAGGGTCCCTTCTCCTTCATTGTTGTAGACACCAACTTTTACTTCAAAAGGAGAAAGAGGTGTAATGCTTTCATTCCTATAAGCATATTTGCTTGCTTCCACTGAAGCCACCACTGCTTTGGTCCAGGTTGTTGAGCCAAGAGGACGAAACATAACGATGTAGCCAAAACCTTCCCCATTTTGTAGTTCTTCTGGGACTGGCTGTGGTGACAAGGCAGTCAAGTCAATAAGCACTTGCAAGTATACATTGTTTTAATTGAATCTCCATTCCCTGAGTATATTTTAGTGGTATTGATTTAGGTGACTGTGCCTTAGAGAAGATAATAATGTTTGCTCCATCAGTCAATGTAATATTGAAATAAAAATCAAAATAATAAATCTATCAAGGCATTCAATTTAGAAACAAAAGATCTGATCAGCTCCATTAAAGTTATTCTCTTTCAGGCATGAAGTTTTCAAAACTAAAAGCATTTCATTCAGCACAAGATATAGCTGATTTTTTTTTATCCCCAAGGGGTCTAGGAATGCTAATTTTAAAGATATTATATTTGAAGAAAAAAGTCAGGAAAGGAGCAAATGTATACACAGAAGTTTGTCTCAGCTGTATAATTGCCTGCATATGAGTACAGTACTTACATTTTTTTAGCACAAGTGAAAGTCTGAAGTGCACAAACATATTCTTATTTAGGTTTGTCTAGAACAGAAATGTTCTTGCAAGTCAACATGGTAAAATTAATGCTCCTATTAATAAAATCTCATGTCAAGATATGTATTAATGACTCATACTGAACAGGCAATTATATTAACACTGTATCCAGCATGAACTTTTTTTTGTTTTCTTGGGTTAAAAATAATTCTACATTGGCTTCTCAAAGCAAGAGAATATTTATGAAACAAGAAAATATCAGCAATACATGGAGGAAAGAATGTTTCTCAGCAAAACTTAATTTATTTTAGATGTTTGCATAGAAGTAAGGTGCATGGAAAAGGAGTCATGAAAAATGGTGCAAAAGGAGAGCGAAAAACACAAGGGCAGAACCTCAGTCCCTGTGATCATTCCTGGCTACAAGCTCCTCTCCTGCACTCAAACTCCTAGGAGCACTAATGGTGTGAACAAAAAAAATGAAGAAGTACCTCAGAAGATTTCAGGGCACTCATTTTATTCTTTTCTTCATAAATTCCTTCTAATTCTATTAATAACCCTGGCCTGGCATATATTACAAATGTGTCTTTCCTCAAGTGTTTGTCAAACATTAATTCCCCAACATGCCCTTTCTACCTCTTATCCAGTCCTGAGAGAGTTAAGTGTGAGTGATGATGGTGCACTGGTGATTTATAAGAGTTCAAGCTACTTTCTAGAGCATTTAATTTGTTTTTGAGGCTTCTGTGACCTCAGATTTAATCAAGATGTTTAGTGAGTTCATCACAGAAAGCAGGAGGGTTGTGTTCAGTGGCATAATTAGTATTTCTTCTGACTCTTTTTCAGGACACACTATGGAGTCCAACAGGATAATTTGATTGAGATCTCTCAGGTTGTTTTCAATTTTCATGTTCTCCTGCTCCCAAAGATTAGATCAGGAGAGGAGAAGATGAAACAAAACAGTGAAAGATGCATATGGAGGAAAAGGTAGTTCAGGAAAAGTGAAGTTTCACTCTGTTCAGGGCATGGAGAGCAGAAAGAATTGACAATATTATTTATCTAGTGGGCATTTTTTTTCTTTGACCTCATTTTTTTCCTATCACTTCCCTTCCTCCCCCAGAAGGCTGGTTATATGGTGCAGCTTTTAGAATAGAGGAGAACACAGGCAAGTCACTCAACTGACTGAGTTTTAGTTTAATTTTTAACTTTTATTTTAATATAACTTTTAGTTAAATTTAATTCATTTTACTTTCCTTCAAATTGTATACATGAGCTTGGTTATTTCCTTAGAAAAAAGAAGTCAAGGGAGGGACCAGACTGCTTTCCTTGCTTAAGTTGAACTAGAAGTCTTTTTTTCATGAAGAAATGTTTTCCATGACCTACAAAGTGAGTGTCACATTTTTGGAGGCCCTGTTGCACATTAGGAACTCAACAGGGTTCATCTTGTGCAGCCTCTGAGACAGTCACACCTGATAGTGAGATACATGGCAAGGCTGCCTGTCCCCTGCCCTCCAGGTTGGGTGCTGCTAATGGCATGGAGTAGCTCCTACTTCTATAGGACAGAATGTCAGATGTCATCAACCAGATGTCCTCAGAGCCAGGGGAGAGATTTAATGAGGTGAGTCACATTAAATTCTTATATATTTTTCAGCCATAATGAAAAATCCAGAGGGTGGGAGCTGTGTTTTGGGGAGATGTTCCATAGGGGCTAGAGCCCCAATCAAGCACCTGCCCCATCATTGCATGGGCTTTACAAGATGCTACCTGCCTTCATCATGATGTCCATGGGAAGGCTGTTGGGTGGCTGGAGAAGAAGGGCTCCTTCCCACAACATTTACTTTCCACTCTTTAAATGACCTGTGCTCACCCATTGCAACTTGTAGTTATGGTATTAACTGCTCTGAAAATGTATATTCTCTCCTCTCACTGGAGTGCTGGAGAATTAAAGAGCTCATCTCCTTTAACACATAATAGGATATGTCTTGTCAGCACAGTGTTCCAGAATGAAAAACATGTAAACAAAAGTCTGAAAAATGTTAATGCAGAAAATGGCCAAGCAGATTAGTGTGTTAAGCACCTCCTGTACAATGGAGATAAGAGGGTTATACAGACTTCTAAACATCTTTATAACATGCCTCTTAAACTGTTTATTTTTATAAATTGTTCCCTATAACACAGAAAACTTGCTGTATATCTTACAGGCTCTTCTCTCTGCAGATGCAGGATGAAATCCAGGCTCAGCCAAAGTCAGTGACCAAAAGCCTTTGGATTTCAGCAGGGCTGTGATTTCACCCATGGACTCTTCCCCATTAGACAGCTTAGGTTAATTGGGCTAACAGTTACCTCCCATGTGATGACCAGCTCAGAACGGCTTCCTCCTCCTCCACTGACATTCGTTGGTGCCACAATGGGAACTGGAGAAGAAAAGACATTAGTGCTTGCAAGTACCCACCACTACTGCTGGGGTCATGTCAAGTGGATGATTAGAGCTTTCTCTGGCTCACATGCAGCTATTCTGCCTTTCACCTTGAAGAATGTGTCCAGTTTTGGGCCCCTCACTCCAAGAAGGACATGGAGGTGCTGGAGCATGTCCAGAGAAGGGCAACGGCGCTGGGGAAGGGTCTGGAGCACAAGTGTGCTGAGTTCCC
>NW_010291926.1:0-13188 GCF_000700745.2 Antrostomus carolinensis | reverse complement strand
GTGAGGAAGAATTTCTTCACTGAAAGGGTTCTGAGACACTGGAATGGGCTGCCCAGGGAGGGGGTGGAGTCCCCATCCCTGGAGGGATTTAAAAGCCGGGTAGATGAGGTGCTGAGAGATCTGGTTAGTAGTGGACATGTACAGTTGGACTTGATCTCAAAGGTCTTTTCCAACGAAACAATTCTATGATTCAACATGTGGAACAGGGACTATATTATACAGCAGTACATTTTAAATGAACTGCAATTATGTTTACGCATTTCCAAGTTTATAAGGCTGCAGCCACAGATGTATTTGATACATGAGTACCCTGGTTCAAAAAATTAATTAAAGAAGCTAGTAGCATCAAGTATCTGACATTATTATGCCTCATCAACTAATTGGCAAAATGATGTTCCATTCAGACTGTAGCTGCAACACTACTGATTTACTAATTATGCATTTGTTCAGTAAACATGTTGTTGGAGCAATATATTAATTTTTTTTTTAATTGGCTGTATGATTTCTTAGGAAATTCAAAACTCCTTTTGCTTTTCTCCTTCTCCCAACACTGTAAGTGTCCAAAATGTCATTGATTAGAGCTTGATTTCCCCAATATGACACTGTAGGTACAGGGTTGAGGCCAAGCAATGTGCTGGTGTTCCAGGCTGAAGGGGCTTCTCATCACTCAAATGGCTCTTGGTAGAGAGGCAAAGAAAATCTCAGCATTTCTTACCTCTTGTTCTCTATTTCCATAAACATGGCCACCCCATTAGCCTGTGAATATTGACAGTTTTGGGGAACTGGTTTGTGATGTAATGGATGGAATTTAAACAGACCAGCCTTATTCTTATTGTATAGTTCTTTATAGATCTACTTGTAAGGATGATATCATCTTCCTTTACAATCACTGGAGAAGTATAAAAAAGAGGACAACTCTGGAACTGACTGAGACAGAAACCTGCCCTAAGAGGGCACTTGTACTTTTTACCATCTCCAAACCCTTGGTACTATTTTTAGAAATTTCAAGTTTATTTTGTCATTCCCTTCATTCAACTCTCAGTGTCTGAAAATTGGATGTGTTGAGCTAGGGCTGAGGACGAGGTCAGAAATAGGTGGGACAGTTATATCTCAAAAGGTTTTTTTCAGAGATTTTTGGCAAGTTTTGCCATGTCCACCTGCCCTTCCCCATGTCTTCCACCCAGCGTTAGCCTAGCTCTAGAAGACGCAGTAAAGGCAATAGTCCATTAAGTTCACAGAAATATATGTGAACCTGCTGTCACTTCTAGATTCACGTCCACAAATAAATCTTTATCTGAATTCATAGGTTCTAGAAATGTAGAAATTTCATGATAATTTTGTTGTGCAGTCATGAAAGTGAGTGGACGGGCTCTTTTGGAGAGTTTGGCACAGGTGTTCAATTTGGTCACTCATAATCAATATCTTTATGCCCATCAGAGGCAAATAATGTAAGACTGCAAAGAACTGTATTAAAGGAAAAACTGACAAAACAGACTTTCCAGCCTACTGTTTCATGAACCAGTTGATGCTCAATTAGTTCATGTGTTAAATGTGTTCAGTACTTACTACATTTGCATGGGGAACAAATTTGTTCTACTGCTCAGCAGAGCCTCAACTGGGTCATGGTTGAGAAACAGATGACAATTTACAGCTGAGTGCACCAACAGAGGCTCAATTAATTCTCAGCTCCATTTTAATGAAATGAAGAGTGGCTCATTGGCGTCCACAAATCTACTCATGCTCAGTTTTCAGCTGGCAAAATAGTGATTACAACAGCGAAGTTCAAATTCACCCTTTCATGGCCAGCCTTTTGCTCTTCACACTGTCATACTCTTTTCAGTTTCCTATTCTGATAAAAAAAAAAATAAAGATGAGCTGTTACTTCTCCCACTGCACAACATTTTGAGAGAGAAGAATTTACAGCAGTGAAGAGGTTAAGCAACTAAAACCTGAAGTGGGTCTTCTGTTCCTTTTGTTAAGCTTCAGACAGTGCTACACTGTAGAGGAAATAATGTTCCTTGTGCTATTGCCATGATAAATAATATTAATTTTATTGTTTCTTTCTCCTTCTAGCTGTAGCCTTGTGAATCCCCCTAATAAAATAAATAAATAAAAAAATAAAGCTTTAAAAGATTAAAGCTTTTACTGACTGTATAGGTGGTTTTGAATATCACACTTTACAGAGCCCTATGGTGGCCACAGCAAGAAAGACCTTCTCAAGACTAATTCTGACTTCATGATCAGTCCTGTAATGGAGAACATAAATCTGTGGTAGTCCACAGGGAAACTAAGAAGATCTGCCCTCTTCCTGTCTCCAGTTTTTCCTTAGCCTTCCCTTTTCATGTTGCTCCTTACTCCTTGCATGTGAAAGTTTCCTGAGGTTCTCCTTCTGGAGGAAGGGGTCAGGTACCACTCAGGTATCCCCCAGATACCTCAGTCCAGGCAGGATCAGTGCTTCTTTCCAGGCTGGAGGCTCTCAGGATCCCCCCTTTACTTGGGAGCAGCCTGCAACCTGCTTTACTCCCACACTGACCAGGAAGCCCTTACTGCTGATCAGACTCATAGAATCATAGAATCATAGAATCATAGAATGGTTTGGATTGGAAGGGACCTTAAAGATCATCTAGTTCCAATTCCCCTGCCAGCAGCAGGGACACCTTCCACTAGATCAGGTTGCTCAAAGCCTCATCCAGCTTGGCCTTAAACACTTCCAGGGAAGGGGCATCTACAACTTCCTTGGGCGACCTGTTCCAGTGTCTGACCCATTTGATGTCTCTCTGCATTTGGAAATCTAAAAACAAAAAAAATCTATCAAAATTGGTGTTCTAATGATTAAATAGTTTTTTTCTGGCATCAGTACTCAGTAGAAGTTTTTGCTTCAACAATAGGAAAAAGAACATGTTAAATTTAAATCAACAGATTTACTACATTTTAAAGTAATTCTGCCTTGGGACAAATATTCTGAGAAACAAATGGATCCCCCTTTCTAAGGATATATGTATTTTCTGCTGTATAATGTACAAATACCATATTTTGAGTTCTGTCTTGAATAGCACCTTGCCAAACTTCAGAGCTCAGCAAATGAGATGAACAGAGAAGAGAAAGTGGATTGTAAAAGCTGCTTCCATTTTACAGCTTTCCATCCTATAAATACTGATTTTATAGGTAGGAGAGAGTTGATGAGCAGGGGGCTGGGAGAAACGGAAAACAAACCAAAGGTCTGAGCTTCAAATAAATTGTACCAACTGAGTAGGTCAAAGGAATGACAGTGTCGGTCATCCAAGAATGACTCTTCTTCCTATGAGGTTCCAAGTCCCAGAAGATAAATGTGTAAAGGTTAGACAGACAGATAGTAAGGATCCTGTCCTGGAGTCAGTGGAAGCTATTAGTTTCACTTGGGCTTTGGATGCTGTAATTTATTTCCTTCAGTTAAAGCCAATATCCTGTCCCTACTGATGCTCAGATATCAAACACCTTCTGCAGCAAAGGTATTACCTGCTTGTGCTGGGATGTGCCAGGGAGCTGGTTTTATCACTTTCTGTGCAAGTCCCTGGGCAGGTTATAAACATGGTTATAGTTGGAAGAAAACAAATGTTGCTCCCCAATTGCTTGAATGAAAGCTTGTGTTCAGGCATGGGGATTAGATCTATTTTGGGACATAGTAAATGGAGGAAGCTTGGACCAGCTTCATTCTTTATTGCTGGCCCAAGTGATTTCTAAACCAGGGAGCAAAGCATGAGGTACCTCAATCACGCTCAAGCATCCTTTGCATTGGCAGCACAGGTCAGATGTCATAGAATTACAGAATGCTGTAAGTGGGAAGGGACCCACAAGGATCATTTGGTCCAACTCCTGTCCCTGCACAGGACAAGCCCAACATTCACACCATGTCCCTGAGGGCCTTGGCCAAATGGTGCTGGAATCTTGTCAGGCTTGGTGCCATGAGCACCTCCCTGGGGAGCCTGTTCCAGTGCTCCACCACCCTCTGCCTCAAGAACCTTTTCCTCATGGCCAACCTCACTCTCCCCTGCCACATCTTCCTGCCATTCCCTCTGCTCCTGGACACTCTCCAGGAACTTTAGATTCTTTTTATCCTGTGACACCCAAAACTGCCCCCAGTGCTGGAGGTGAGGCCGCCCCAGTGCAGAGCAGAGCGGGATGATCCCCTCCCTCGCCCAGCTCGCAGTGCAGTGCTGGGTGCCCCCAGGACATGGGTGTCCCTCTTGGCTGCCAGGACACACTGTTGGCTCATGTTCAACTTGCCATCAACCAAAACCCCCAGATCCCTCTCTGCAGGGCTGGTCATGAAGCCATAGCAGCCACAGACTAAAATTCCAGGCAGACAGGTAAGTGACCCTCCAGGAGTGAGTGGCTCTGCCGCAGTGAAATTCTCACACCTGGGAATTGGCAACGTGTCTGTGTGGGAAAAATTGACAGAAACCAGGGACTTACCTGCTGCTTTAGTTTTCAGTAGAGCTGATGGTCTGCTTGGCTCCCCAATTCCAACACTATTGCTGGCAACCACACGAAACTCATACTCAACCCAAGGGCTTAAGTCAACCACTGTTGCCTTGTGAGTCCTACCATTAATGACTTCAGGAGCTAAAGGTAAAATAAACATGTCATGGCAATTTATTTTTGGAGTAATTAAAGGTATACACAAAAAATACAAGGCAACTCAGAAATTGCTCACCTGTTGCAACTGCCTGCCATCCCACTGAGAAAGGAGTCCTCATCTGGATGCTGTAGATCTGGACTGGACTATTATTATCTATTCCAGGCTTCCAGGATAACACAGCAGTAGTGCTAGCAACATGTTCAACTTTAACATCTTCTGGTGGACCTGGGGGGCCTAATATGATCAGCGTTTTGAGATAAAGGTATTAGGAAGAGAAGATTCATTGCTGGGTTGGGTTGGGCAATTCTGACTTTCTCAACTCAGTGGAATTATGCATGAAGCTGCAGCTTCATAAAAGCAGCACAATCTTTAAATGATGGCTTCATGCCTGTATGTCATTTTTCCAATTAATGAGGGATTTTGAGTCAGGAAAATTAAAGTCGTTTTGTTACTAACATGAAAACTACAAACAAGGGCATGATTTTATTATTTTTTTTTAATCTGGCAAAGAAAATTATGCAATGTGTCTTTTGTTGAACTATCCAACATTGTCATAATTCCTCTTGAACTGAATTAAAACTGAGGTTTAGAAAGAATGCACGATGGTGCATTACATGGATTTCCGATTTCTGATAGATTTTAGAGGGTCTGCTCCCATCACAGCTTTTCTCTTCCTGCTGTCAGTAAAAAGATTACCTAGCTGACCAAAGAAAATAATTTTTCATATTATCTTCAAATAAAGGAATCACATCCCTTGTTTTTTTTTTCAGCCTGCACAGTGACCCAGAGATGACCACCAACGAGCAGGTGACAGCAGTCCACTGAAAGTAGGACTTCCCTATGCCCTGACTTATTGACCTGTGTGGCCAGAGAAGTTCACCTTCCAAAGAGGCCACAGCAGAATTGGGTTAGCTGCACACTAGGATCGTGCTGGCCAGAATCTCAATCCAATGTTGAGGTCAAGGGTAGAAGATATATAGCATTTCACTACGGAAATGTTGAATTGATCTCCTAGGAATCATTTAAACAACAGCTGATGTTAAGAATTTCTAATTCCCCCAGAAGATGCACGCATCTACAATTAACAGACATACCTCTTACAATAATATCTACTGTTGCAGACTGACTGTCTAAAGTTGTTTGTACCATGCACACATATTTCCCAGAATGATGTAGTTGAATATTTCTTATCATCAAATCCCCAACAGATTCCTGGAGATACAAAGAAAGTAAACTAATCACTCACAACATGCTTTCCATACTGGACATTTTTATAAATTGCTCAATATTAATAAAAAATTCAGCTTTTAAATTAAAATATTCATAGCTATCATCAGTTTATTTCATGTGGACATTTTTATTATAGCTTCACAAATAACTCAAGCGCCTTTATGAAATTTAAGAAAGAAAAATAAATGGCTGCAGCCCTTGTAAAGAAACAGTGATTTGCCATGCATATAAATAGCGATGGAAGAATTATGATAGATATTTGTGTCATCTAAAGACTGTGGCAAATAGTTTCATTAAGCACTAAGGAGTTTAAAAAAAACCCTTACTCTCCCAATTCTTTCAAAATGATGTATTCCTCTATTAAAATCAATTGCATTGCCATTGAATGACCATGTGAACATCACACGAACGGAAGGGTCGTGAGACACCTGGCAAGGAAGGACTATGCTTTCTCCAACTGTTACATCCATATTAGAAGGTGGAATAGTAATTACAGTCCTTTCTGTGGAGACAAAAAATAATTCCTTTTCATTAACATGCTTATAAAAATAGTAGATCTTGAATGAGTCTTGTACCATTTGTCAAATGATTTAAAATTGGCCCAAATGTCCCATAATATAGAAAATTATCTCTAATACAATGATGATTTCAGAACACTCTTACCCCTGTGTAGCCTATTACTTTTGCAGTACCAATACAACGAGCATGCCTCTGAGAGCAGAGAGCGAGCAGATGTCAGAGGCAACATACTAAATTAGTCATATGTATCTTTGTAAAGCCCATAGTCAATAGATATGATTTCAGCTCAAAAAGTGCAGACTTCGTGATTAAGATCGTTCAAAATATGCCCTCAAACTTGTAAAAAAAATCTCTATTTATGGGAAACTGCAGCAAAAGCAAAATTGCTGTTCATCTCCACTTACTTTATACATCGAGATCCTTAATCTATATTAATGTTCGTTGTAGTTTACTGCACAGTGTTGCTGATGTTACAGCCTCAAAGAAGATATCTCACAGACAGAACAACTATTTCTGTAATTTTTTTAACCCCTTACACTAAGAAATGCACTTGCAGCTTTTATTAAGGGAAGCAGCAGCTCGCTGAAAGGGAAAGAAATGGGCTTCTATGACTTCATTTTTGTTGATATGACTGGCAGATAGATTAGAGATAACAACCACTTTGTTGTAAGCAATTCCTTTGAATAAAGCTTTTGTGCATGAAAGTGGTGAGAATTTAGAGGCACATAAATAAAATGAGAGTAGAATCTATTCAACAATATTAATAAGTTCTGCAAATGATGTGAGAGGAGGAGAAGAAAATTTACATGAGCTGTATTAGTTCAGCGCTCGTTCTGGCTTAATGCTGTGTTAGAAATGTACTTGAAAATTCAGGATTTTGGTTTTACCAAGATCTTGGTTCCAAAGGATTGATGCATAATAAGGCATCCAACCTTTTATCTTCATACATATTTTCGTTCAGACTGTCACTATCATTGCAGTAACTCATTACTATGTGAGTAGAGATAGACAATATGGGCTGAAACTTGAAGGGCTTCTTCCCAGCATCTGAGCTGTGCTGGGTGGGTGACCATCAGTGGTCAAGTAGAAACAAGGTAGAATGTTGTATTTTCTACTAACTTTTTGAAATGAAACTGGATCTCATTAGTTTCTGCTAGATGCTGCAGGCATCAGGTCATGTTTTCCAAGGCAAACAAAGAAAGAACTTGTCTGATTTTTGTCATTACAGACAAATTAGGTGTTTTTTTTCTGGTATCGTTAAGAGTTATTGCTCAAACTTGGAACCACTTTCTCAGATTTCTCTGTGTACTCTGATTGCTCTTCACAACCATGTAAAACAATCTTTGTGGCAGCTCCATCACGTTGTGTGAAGTCAAAGACAGCAGAAATATGAAGGGCTCAGATGACTGTCTTGAAGATACTTGATCATTAGGTTAAAGAAATCTCTTCCTCTCCCTGGAAGCAGTGTGTCAGATGCAATAAATTCCAGATGATTCAAGGGCCGTACTCTTTGTTGGCACAACTCCACTGATTTCAGCACACGCTGGCAAAGAACTTGGCTCCATAAATCTCAGATGAAGTAATTCCATTGTGAAGTACAGGTAACTTTTATAGAATAATATTGAAAAGTACCTGGGAACTACAGAGGACCTCCACAAAGTTTTCTTTCCTTGCTTTTTCCTCCTGTAGTTCTTATTCACACAGCTAAAATAGAACTGCATGAATAACACTTTGAGGAGAGAAATTCTATTACTTGCAATAATGCTGTATATGTTAAAAGAAGAAAAAAGAAATAATACCCTGGCATAAGTTAAATAGCTGGAACTTCTCTCTGCCACTAGCAGGTGAAGCACGATGTGCTGGCCTGATGTGGTCCTCCAAACACAATATCCCTTCCTTCAAAGCCATCCTTTAAGACTCGCTCCTTCCTTAAACCTGTAAAGGGTGCATCTCTATACTGAGCTTTCGAAGCCAATGAAGTAAGGCACTGAAGAAGTAAAGTCTTCTCCTGAACACCACAATTGACCTCAAAATGGAAATTCTACATTGCTCTGAATGTTTATCACAGAATCATAGAATGGTGGGGTTGGAAGGGACCTCTGGAGATCATCTAGTCCAACCCCCCTGCCAAAGCAGGTTCTCCTAGATCAAGTGGCACAGGAAAGTATATGGTATGCTTTCTTCCAGATTCCACTTGGGTTTTGTCTCCTCTGTCTTTAGCTGTGCAGGAGAGATGTCTCCACACATATTCTCTCATAAACGATGCAAAAGGTTATGCCTGGTTTACTAAAGGGTGTCAAAGAGTCTGGCAAGTCATCCTGGGCTACCCCTCACCTCATATAGCCCCTGGGTCTGACCTGTGTGGTGGAGCTGGAAGAAGCAGGAGGTGGGAACTGGCTCCTCTGAAACGACTGGAAAAGATCACCTCCATATCTCCTGTCTCCTGTATGGTGTAACTGCTGCTGGGAATGGAGAAGGCCGGCCCTAACAAGGCTCATTTACAATGTCAACCAATCTTTCCTGAGCCTTCCACGGAATGAGCTCATCCAGCATTAATAAAACTTTGTGCCACTACTGAACTTTCCATGTGCCAAGTACTTTTTGTCCTTCAAATTTCCCTTTAAAATAACCACCCTTCACAAGACCCACATCACCTCTACTGCCACAAGACAAAATACCACCTCATTTTGTAACTCCTGCTGCTCTGTGTTGGATGGTTGGTCACCAGGATCGGTGCATTTTTGACTTTTCTACAATACACTGTGTACAATTACAGCATTCTATAAATAAGTAAAATACTATAAATAAAAGCAATTTATTTCTATGGAAAGGTCGAAGTAAGAAGAGACAAGAATGATACAAACAGTATTGCATAGAATTTGTAATCAGATTCAACGTTCTCAAACCCATGGAATACCAATAGAAAGTAAATTTTTTTATAAAATCTTTAAGCCTCCATCAAAGCCAGTTGTCAATTGTAGAGAAAGGGACCATTAGCTCCAACCAATTGTAATGAAATTGACTGGGAATTTTTTGAAACTTTTCTTCATCAGAAGATTCCAATAATATTATGATTGCCTCATTAGGGCTGTCATGTCATTTCTTGTGTCATTATTTGATCACACATGCAAAGAGGTCAGAACTAAGACATCAGTTACAGAAGGACTTCCTTAATAGAAGGAATAAAAATTCCAGAGATCATTTATCTGTTAAAACCTATGGAATACCTCCTTAGGGAAAAGATAGAGATTTTGGAACCCTCTAGTGAGCTGTTATTTTGGAATATCAAAACATAAAGGTTTCTTCTTATAACACAACAAATCCTAATAGCTATATGCTCTTAGTATTATAAGTCTATTTTCTTATTGGCATGAACCTATTAATAAATAGGTTCCACCAAATAAATATTGAACACTGTCCTGTTGTGAATTATATCGGGTTTGTGTGTGAGATGTGGTTGTTCAGTCATGGTAGCAAAAAAAATCCATTTTATGGTGGCATTATAATCCTCTTGTATCACTTGTTCTAGTCTTCTCATATGCAGTGATACCACTGATGTAGAGTGGTTTACTTGTGTGATATTTTCTGCTTCTTTTATGGGGTTGTCTTTAAGATTTCCACCTCGAATACTTTTAAAAGCTTCTTAAAAGCTCTTGGTTCTACATTATCCATCTATCTTGCTTAGCAACTGCAGACATGCATTATATGGCAAATCCTATTCCAAAGGAGAAAATAGATAAGATGTTGTGAGTGCTGGAGGTACAATAAAGACTTCTCACACAAAGGATAAACAACTCAATGAGCAGCAATAAACTTAATTTGCACATTAGATATGCTTTTCCAAGTTCTGACATTTCAGTTGAAAATAATGCTGAAGCAATGAGGCCTATAATTGAACAGCCAAAACTTCTCCAGAGGGGAAACAAAAACAAATGTTCCCTGCAAACAAGATCATTTTTATACCATGTTGTTACTCAGTGTTTTAATAAACTTCATAAATGCCAAACAAAATATTTTTTCCATGTTTTAACGTGACTTTTTTCCCACATTGCTCCATTAGAAAGTATGGATGTGATATGTGAAATGCCATATAACTTTAATGAAGTCAGTGCTGCCTAAACCCTAAACTCCTCAGTTTATTCATTGCTAGCTGTGCTGGAACTTCGTCTCAGATTAGACATTGCACTGCATCAATGCTAATTGCTCTTTCATAATATGAGTACCAAAAAGATTTTTGCCAGATGCAATAGGTTAGGGAGGAGGTCATGCCTGCAGGCTACAGCAACCATTCTGAAGTCATTGAAAACAAGAATATTAAGGAAAAAAAGTTACAAATTACATCGAATAATGGGTTCTTCTTGTAAGTACAGACATTATTACTGTTAGCTGTTTGGCAAAACTGATTAATATGCTTACCATACTCTCAGAAGTTCCACTTTTTAACTTGTTCTGCTCATTTAAAATCAACAAATACGATTACTTTTCTAAGAAAACATTTGCATTGAAAAGATCATGCAGGAGCAAAAAAAAAAATTTAAAAAATTATAAATTGGCCTCAGTTTTCCTTCAGCTGGGATGCAGAGAAAGAGCGAGTGACTTCAGGATCTGTGGAAATGCAACATATGCAACATATATCTGCCCCACGCTGAAGAAAATAAACCCACCTGATTTTCAGACTACTTCAGAACCTCTTATTTCTTTTTGGCACCTCAGCTTTAAAGTGTCTTCTGCAGTCTCAGGTGTGATATAAATTGTAAATGGGCTGAATAAACTCACTCGAGCACCCTACCCAATGTCCCCTGAGCAAATATCATTATTAATGTGACTACTTGTTTCTGTGGATATCTAGGGAGACCTCCCTGATAAATAAATTGATCATGGGAGTGGTGAGGTCATCAGGTTTTCTTTACTGCAGGCAGTGGAGAGCTGAGTTTCAGCTTTAAACTGCAAGTAAAAAATCTGTCAATGCTAGCACTGCTTGGCACAGACTTGGGCATCCCAATGAAAAAAAAAAACAACTAAAAACAAAACCAAACCCACATATTTTCTCATATTCATAAAGCACAAAAGAAAAAATGTTAAAATACCTTTCACAATCAGGTTCCCTGAATTTCTGGCAACTCCAAACTGATTTGTTGCTATACAAGTGTACACCCCAGCGTCTGATTTGGTGATGTTATAGAGCCTGAGACTGCCATCCTCTAGGAAGATGATCCTGGGGAAAAAATAAACAAATAAAAAAAGAAGAAAATAAGACTTCTGTTATAGGAACTGTGATAGAAATGCAATGCTACTTTTAATATTTAAATACGTCTATTATATATTTTCCCCTTCTACAACAAACTGAATATTTATCAACCAATTTTCACCTCTGCTTATTATTGATTTCTACATTAGGAATGTTATATTGACACACTGGAGTTGACCATTAACTTATCTAGCTGACTTTCTTGCAGCAAAATGTGGAGTCTCAAGAGAAAGAAAGAAGACCCAACTTGTTACCTAATTGTGCTATATTTTACCATGGGGGGCTTTATTTTCAGATCTCCGTGCTCCTGTGTCATACTAATGTTGTGTCTGATCCCAGCCGCCTCTGCAATTTTTGTCAGGATTATTAAAAGATATTAGCAGAGCAGATGAGATGCTGAAATGTCATCTCAGAAGCCAAGGAGCCAAATGAAATACATCACTGTCTCATGGGGGCCTCAAATCACCTTATTAGTCGTGATGTTTTTTACAGCAGTTTGCAGAGGATTGGGTAAATTGCATTTAATAGTAATTTCAGGACCACTCCTGGGTTTTATGGATAAAATTAATTTCTGAGCTTGTTTATATGCTTCTTCATGTGAATGAGATACTTTAGGAGGTAAGCCAGGATGGAGCTTGGCATGTGTTTTCCCCAGGTAAGCTTTCACTGCATGCCTGGCACATTTTTGCTTTTACAGACAAGGGCAGCACTTCGAGGTTTGGGGATTTTCTTCACAAATTTACAGAACACCTATCTGTCAAAGGTAGAGAAATTAAAAATGAAAATGGAATTAGGTAATTGATGAACTTTTGGACAGAAAATAATATTATTCTGTAATGTTTTGTTAATTTTGTGTCAGTCCTTCCATCAACCTGTTGCACCTGATAGATGTTGAAGTTCTTGGTCAATTTTTTCTGAGTTTCGAAGGACAGTGGGCTGAAAGACATGAAGTTCCTGGAAGTTTCGTGAAAATGGGGTTATAGTCTCTATGTACAGCTCCTCTTGGCAATAAGGCCACTGCATAAGCACACTCCTTAGTAGGCATCAGAGAATCTACACCCAACTGGGGAAGAGCTGCACTCAAATGTCACACTTTCTTACCTCTGACAAAATCCAGCTGCAAGTCATAAATCCACAGGAAACCAGTCTTCATTCACTCCAGCGCTCACAGAAGCACTGCATTGTTGTTTTTTATACTCCTCTTTTAACTGACATTTAAATCTAATACAAGAATCCTTTTATAAAAAGAAAATATCTAATTCATGCATCACAGCTTGGGTATTTAATATTTATTACTAACAACATAAGATTGGACGATGTAATGAATTATTAAAGGAAACGAACAACAACAAGAGCAGAAGTTGAAGCTGGCAGTAATATCATAGCCATTAAACACACAAAAAACATCCTCGTGTCTTGCTGCATTCCACTCTGGTATTTATAGGCTTGTAGCTATATGTGTAACACACATTAAACCTTGTTCTGATTCCCGTTACATGTTCCCAGCCTCTCTGCTGATGAGGAGAAACACTATAGTTGGATTTCTGGTGGTCTTCTCACCTACATCCCCCCC
>NW_010291925.1:21292-41748 GCF_000700745.2 Antrostomus carolinensis | reverse complement strand
TATATATATATATTTGGAAGTATTCTGCTGAATGGAGGTACTTTCAGTCTATAAATAAACTGTAATAGTGGTTATAGGGCTTCTGTTCTTAAATAAGATCTGGCTTTTTCAAATTTTATTGAGGATACTCCTATTCCTAGGAGTGGAATGTCATTCTTAAGTCTATGCCTGTAGCTCTGTGAGCTTGTTAAAAGGAAATAATATGCAAGGAACCTGTATAAGCCCCATTTAGAGACTTGCTACTTTTGCATGGGGAAAAAAGAAATCCAAGCGTGCAAATGTTACTTCTGACCATCTGCAAAAACAAAAGCCAGAGTTTAGTTTCCCATTTGTGGCTGTGCTCTTACTGACTGATGCTGCCAATTGTAATTGCTTCCTGGATTTACAAGAGAGTGAAATAAAGTCCAGTTTTATCTCTTTCCTCCTATATAAAGATACTATAATGATTAGACTGTCATTTCCTCATTTGGAAAAAAAACAGTATCTGCCATCTATATAGCTAAATGTAAAGTTTAGAGCTTAGGCAGGAGTCCTGTATCATGGTCATAAGGTGGTCCATAGCCGTCTGATAAATGTCTGTACCAGGAGGTTGTGGACATATGGAAAACTATAATTATAAGAAAACAGGTTCTTGGTCGTTTGAAGCTGTTCAGTGGATTAGGTGTAGTGATCCTGTGTCACAAAATCATAATAAATGATTGGGATTTTTAGTAAGATCCTAGGAAAACTCAACCTTGCTTCAAATGCCTGTAAGGAGTAGACTGGCAGTTGAGGCCAGGAAGCCTGTTAGCATGGATGGAAAACTTCTTTAGGGAATAGATGCTGTTTTTTTCTGAATAATAGAATATGGCTCTGAAGTGGCTGAACCAGTTTATACAAATGTTATTGGCTGCAGTCTCAGGCAGTGATTTAAGATCATGCAGGAGATTGCTGCTCGTGTGTTTTATGAGGAGTACTTTAATGAGGCTTTTTGAATTGGTGGTATTTCTTATATGGCACGATGACGCTTCATTCCGTATGAGTGCTGCTTAAACTATGTCATTCTCCACAAGATGTGTCCTTAAAGTCCTTTGAGAACATTTTCATTCATCTGACTGACTAATCTCTCCATTCTCCTCCCTAACAGTGCCTCAATCCTTGTATTTAAATCTTGTTATTTTAAAAAGGCCTCCAGCTAAATAGGAGGATATGGGGCTGGATAATAGGGCTGGAGCACCTCTGCTATGGGGACAGGCTGGAGAAGGGAAGGCTCCAGGGAGACCTTCTAGTGGCCTCCCAGTACCTGAAGGGGCTCCAGGAAGGCTGGGGAGGGACTTTGGCCAAGGGCAGGGAGTGACAACAAGGGGTGATGGCTTGAAACTGGCAGAGGGGAGATGGAGATGAGATGTGAGGAAGAAATTGTTTGGTGTGAGGGTGGTGAGCCAGTGTCCCAGGTTGGCCAGAGAAGCTGTGGCTGCTCCTCCCTGGAAGTGTTGGTGGCCAGGTTGGATGAGGCTTTGAGCAACCTGGTCTAGTGGAAGGTGTCCCTGCTGCTGGCAGAGGGGTTGGGACTGGAGGAGCTTTAAGGTCCCTTCCAACCCAAACCAATCTGTGATTCTATATTTTAAGGGGAATTGTTACTCTAGGTACCCTGTCCATCTCTGAGCAGAGCCCTGTGCTTGTGTCCTTTTGCATCACTTGCACCTTAATAAAAATCAAAAGTTTATGCCACTGAACAGGAAGAGTAAATAATTAAGACAGAGAAGTTGCTTCCTGGTTCATCTCATCCTCTTCCTTTTAGTCAGAGGACCGCACGCTCTGCTGCGCAGGTTGAAATGTCCCCTACTGTCATCTGGCTTTGGGGGTGGGGGGGGTAGTTTGGGCTGCTTGAACCAGCATCTCTAAGGTTGGTGAGTTTGCTGTAGAGAGATCTGAATGTGTAAAACGTGGATCAGAGAACTGAAGCGTGTTTCTGTGTTTTTATTTCTGCTATTACACTATCGGGAAAGAATTTGGGAGTACTATTTTTACAGTTGGCCTTAAACAGGGAATAAAGGAAACGGCGCAGATTCCAGCCTTCGATGAAGTAACAGGAAGGGAAGCAAAACCATATACCATGCTGAGTAACATTTCCTCTCTTCTGCTACACCCCCCTAAGGGTGACAAAGTCTTTATTGAGCCTGACAGGATTCCTAATAAAAGCTGCATTCAATCTGTATAAGCAGCCTGCTGAATCACTGTAAGCACCAAGTAATGGCAGCAGGGAAACCTCCTGCTTACAGCTCACACAACCTGCTCCCCGTGCTCCCAGAATTACTTCTGTTGGCTTTACTGAAACCTGGGTGTTTTTAAATAACAAATTTAATACAGAGAAATTCAGCCACTGTCTTAAGAGTGTGTTGAAATCCTTGTTAAAATACCAAATGAGTGCTTGATTCTGCTGAAGTTTGTTTCCAGTGTTGGAGCTCTATGGTCAGAACACTGAAGAGGAGAATCAGCTGCTCACTGTAACACACAAATAGGGAGGTTGTGCCAGCTTTCAACCATGCAGCTTCCTTCCCTGAAAGATTTCATACCTGATGGTCTTCTTGAATGTCAGTGGAATTTGGGAAGCTGTTACTGTATGGCTTAAATCTTGCTTCAAAGGCAGAAATGTGTGTCTGTTTCTTTTAAAGGTATATTATCTGTAACAGAGCTGAATCTGTAACATCTTTAGAAAATAAGAACACTTTTATCTGCTCTGAAGCGTGTAACGTGCATCCTGGCAGCTGTCTTGTCTTACCTTGGAAAAAGCACGGATGCAAAATCCCATCAGCCATCCTTTCTGCTTCCGTAAGAAGCAGGTTCTTGTGTGTGAGCCGGGAAATCCTGGGTGGCTTGGCAGCCCACGTGGCTTGGGTGTGGGGAGCCTCGAGTGAGCCAAGCATATGTTCTTGCAACAGGGAATTTAATGTGTTTGGGGTGGAATTGAGAGACAGGTTTTGTGTAGCTCTTTGGGATAGGTTTGCATGTGAGAGCAATCTGTCTGGAACTTGCTGACATGGCTGTTTCTTCTACGTGGCTTTGAAGTGCTGGTGCTGCTGTGCAAGTTTCTGCTCTTTTCTCATTCCCTGTGCAAAACTCTGGACTGACTCAATCATACCTGCTACTCTGCATTCTTTGAGACCCCTCATTTAAGGTTCAGTGTGGATCTAGGGCATCTATGAAGTCTGAGCCCATCAGGATCTGGGAGCTGGAAGGAGTCTGCTGGATCAGGGAGTCGTGGCCCCTCTGCAGCGAGCAGCTGTCCCATGGCCAGAGCAGTGTGGCCGTGGCTGGATGTAGCTGTCTGGGGACTGTGCTGCCTCTCCCCTTTCATACAACATGAGGCACATCATGTGCTGGGCAGAGCTAAAGGGAGTCTGAAGGGATTTCACAGAATCACAGTGTGGTAGGAAGAAGTATTTCCTCATGTTTAAGTGGAACCTCCTGTGTTCCAGTTTGTGCCTGTTGCTCCTTTTCCTATCTCTGGCCACCACTGAAGAGTCTGGCCCCATCCTCTTGACACTTGCTCTTTAGATATTGATAAACATTGATAAGGTCCCTCTCAATCTGCTCTTCTCCAGGCTGAACAGCCCCAGCTCTCAGTCTTTCCTCATAAGAAAGATGCTCCAGCCCCTCAATCATCTTTGCAGCCTCCGCTGGACTCTCTCCAGGAGTTCCCTGTCCCTCTTGAACTGGGGAGCCCAGAACTGGACACAACACTCCAGATGTGGCCTCACCAGGGCAGAGTAGAGGAGGAGGATCATCTCCAAATTTGTTTTCCCCACTTTCCCCAATACCTCAGTGCAATCGCTGAGGGTGGCTCTTTGTGAGATTTATCAGAATTTGCAATTATGAGATCACTTTGGAACAATTTATTCTGTTTTCCTCAGAAATAGAACAGATTTCCTGCTTAGTGTTTGAAAATAATGGTGTTACTGGAACACCTGGCTGGGGTCACATCATGTAAAACATCAGGTTTTCATTTTATATTTATCAAGAACAAAGTTGCTTCTGATGCATTCATTTCATCCTCATTCCAAAGGACACCAAACTGCTTTTCCTCACTTTTAACACTGCGGGGAAATTCGTCTGGGACCTTATTGCTGATTTGAAGCATATGAATGTGGTTCCTGTGAATTACAGTTGTACCAGCTGGATTTGTTGTTGTTGGTTGGTTGGAAAACTCCTGTGTTCAGAACTCCATACTCCAGACCACTGTTGTTCCACTGGATTCTTTGTGAAGTTGCTCCCTGGATTAAAGGTGAAAGATTGGGAGAGAAAAGGGTGAAAAGCAGGAGGGAACGATATGAACTCATAAACTTTGCTCCTCAGTTCAGGTGACATAGGGGCAGTGATAAACTCCTTATTCAGGGTGGACATTAAATTGTTAAAAGTTAACTCAAATAAACTTCAGAGGCGGCTGTGTAAATCCCTTTATCCTTAGGGCACTAGGAATTTATGCTTCAAGAAGTGTCCTGGATTAATAAAAAGGTCCATGGGCCGTTGTATTGCTGCAGTAGAGGTGGTTATGGAGGGAGAGGATGCTCTGTGCTTCTGTGCTGGGGTGCTTGTTTGGAAGCATCCAGATCTTCGTTGTCTTTTAAAAAAGATGCTGATAACAATACTAAGGAAGATCACCACTTCCCCAGCAACTTTGAGGTTTGATTATATTCTCATGATGACTTTTTTTTTGCTGACTTCTTATTTATTTCTTTATTTTTTTTTTTTAAAGTTACATCTTGGCAACAAAGAAATTAATATTTCACCGTCCTCATAAAAACTGGAAGTAGCAAATCGCTTTCAAATGAAGTTGTGGGATAAATGGGTGGTGGTAGTAGTTATTGGGTTTGCTTTCGTGGGATGAGTTTTCAGTTGATACTACTGGTGTTTCTTTTATTTTCCCTTATTCTACAGTTATGGCATCTGGCAGAGAAAATGAGAAATGGTTTAGGTATCCAAGTGGCTCAATTCATAGGATTTTGGGACAATCCTGGGCAGCTTTGTGAAGGATCACAGTGGTTGCAGGGTTCAGGTTTTGTCTCTCCATTGTCCAGAGAATCATGGAATCATGGACTGGTTTGGGTTGGAAGGGACCTTAAAGCTCATCCAGTCCCAACCCCCCTGCCAGCAGCAGGGACACCTTCCACTAGACCAGGTTGCTCAAAGCCTCATCCAACCTGGCCTTCAACACTTCCAGGGAGGAGCAGCCACAGCTTCTCTGGCCAACCTGGGACACTGTCTCACCACCCTCACACCAAACAATTTCTTCCTCACATCTCATCTCCATCTTCCCTCTTCCAGTTTCCAGCCATCACCCCTTGTTCTGTCCCTCCCTGCCCTTGTCACAAGTCCCTCCCCAGCCTTCTTGTAGGCTCCTTCAGGTACTGAAGGGCTACCTAGGAAGAACCTCCTTCCTAGCAAGATGAACAACTCCTGCCTGCCTCCCTCCACTCATTTCAAGTTCCTCTCCATCCCTTGGCTCTCCAGAGCTGCAGTTTTAGCTAGCTGGATAGAAAACAGGAGTTAATTTCTCCTTAAATAACCTAGGTAAGGTGGTTTTCTGGCAAAGACTGAAGAACATGTGTGGGCATACCATTTGAAGGTGGACACTGTGCTTTAGCTTCAGCTGTTATTTCAGCTGATGAAAAGCTCTGAAAATAAAGATTATAAAATAAAATAGGTTTGACCTCGGTGCCAAGTTTAGAGCATGTGGAGAAATTGTTTTTCCTCAATAATAGTGTTTTGTTTGGATTTTGACAGAATGAAGTACGTAAAGAGATTATAGGGAAGGGTGTTGAAAGGATCTGTAACTTTTTAGCAAATACTTTACGTTCTGCTGTTGTAGTGCTGATTGTTGCCCTTTGGCATCATCCTTTTATAGCTCTTTCTTTTCATAGCAGGTACCTGAAAATAATCTCTACCCTTTGGACTCTGGTTATGTGTCTGTCTGCAGTTTATAACTGGTGTGGCAACATAAATCCATTTTTAAAAAATAACAGCTTTTAATCCTGTTTTCACTTTTATAAACCCTGAATTAGAGAAATGAAGGCTTTCATCTCCGATGGAGGACTTTTCAGGTGGCCACAGCACCTGCCCATCATCAGCTGCTCACTGCCTCCAGCTGTGGTGGGATTAAAATGATGTTCCTTGCTTGCAAAAATATAGAACAGGATTTTAAATGTAGTCTCTCAAACCTAATTTCAGTGGTATTATAAGCATTTATTCTTAAAGATGATAGGACTAATGGAAGAAACTTCACAAAGCATGATTGATGTGAAATTTTCCTGTTATCAGGAAAAACTAGGCTAGATTAGCTGTGCCTGAACTCCCTTGTTAGGCTTTGAAGTGGCATGTGAGGGAGAGGAGGAATTTCACCTGGCTGTCTGTAATTTGTAATCATTGAATCTAAAGAAACAAAATGTCTCTTGGTTTGTTCAGCCTGGAGAAGAGGAGACTGAGAGGAGATCTCATGGGGGTCTAGAACTTCCTCCCAAGGGGCAGAGGAGGGGCAGGCGCTGATCTCTTCTCTCTGGCCACCAACGAATGCCAGGAGCAGAGGAAATGGCAGGAAGATGTGGCAGGGGAGGGTGAGGTTGGCCATGAGGAAAAGGTTCTTGAGGCAGAGGGTGGTGGAGCACTGGAACAGGCTCCCCAGGGAGGTGCTCATGGCACCAAGCCTGACAAGATTCCAGCAGCATTTGTCCAAGGCCCTCAGGGACATGGTGTGAATGTTGGGATTGTCCTGTGCAGGGACAGGAGTTGGGCTCCATCATCCTGGTGGATCCCTTCCAGCTCACAACATTCGATGATTATTTCAACAGGACATGTAAAACACCTTGGATCGGGACATTTGGCACACAGGAGGAAAGAGGCAGCCTGCAGACCTTCCCAGGAGATGTGATCCCTGAGTTTATTAGCTCTTGTGCTCAGTGGCATCTGACAAAATCCCCTGCTCTGCCTGAACAGGAGAGGTGATGGCTTTAAAAGTCAGTTATTTTTAGGGAGAGTGTTGCAGATCCTGATTTTAAAATGCCTGTAGAAACTGAGGCACGAGTAGCTAATGTGTATAGCTTGTTGAAGCATCCTCTGGCTGGAGAACGAACAATATGATGTTTCTTATCTCATTTATCTGGACGTTATCTATTTATTAGTGGACAGCAGTACTACTGTCCAGCTGAAGTTAAATGCCCTCTGCTGTGATGAGGGAGCAGGAAGCTTTGCTTTCCCTTTGCTATACTCTGCTCTGGCTCAGCTGTTCTCTCTGCTGCCACACATCTCGGCAGCCTGAACTGGAGAATGCTTTCCATAAATCCCTTTAAGCAAATGTTTCTCTCTTTAATTTGCCAACTTTTTATTCATCAATCTCCTAAATAAGCCTGGTGGGTCGGCACAGTAGTCCTATTTGGTCAATCTGGCTGTAGGTGGAGTGCAGGAGCCAGCCCATGCTGAATTAACCTCCCAAGGGGCTGTGCTCTGTGGAGTTGGTGGTGAATAATTCTCAAGTAAAGATGTGGCCATTTTTCATATGTACAGCTTAAAAAAAACTTTGATTAAACACAAACTTAAACTTTTGTTCTGCTTATAATTTTCTGTAACTCAGGGCAATAGAACTGCTAATGTAAAGTGTATTTTGAAGACATTTTGTTATATCGTAGTCTCAGTTACGTAGAAAAATACTGTTAAATGTAGGAAAGCGTTTATAGACGCAGTGAGTTATGAAGACTGAAAAATTTAGCTTTAATTATAACACCAAACACTAACTCTCCCCTGGTTGCCTGGTAGACCAACCTCAACAGGAGCTGAGAGCGTTGGCTGCTCAGAAAGTGAGGAGAGCTCAATGCCTGTGCTGGTCTGATACCTTGGGTGACCCTTTGGCTGCCAGGGCCACCTCTTCCAGGCTTTGGTGCTCAAGGTTGGTCACCACAAGCAAGTGTTGTATTTAGAGTCTGATTCATAGCTAGTGCTCCTGGACATTTCACTAAGAAAATCAAGTTTGTGGCAATTCCCAGCCAGAGGATTAAAACAAGATTGGACTGAGCGAAATAGGTGCTTTATAAATACATATGTTAAGCATTCAGGCTTTCTGTTTAATTTTCATGGGTTTTGGTATTGACATTTAAAAATAAAATAAAAAAAAAAAATCAGAGTTTTATTGGTTTACATGGCCTGCAATTACATATGACCTTTCATTTGGTATGACAGTCTATATCCGTTATATTTCTAAACACTGACTATTAAGCCAAGGAACTTTTCTCAAGTAAATCCATTGTAAATTCTGAGGCTAGCGTTCAGCTTGATTTATCTTTTGTAAACACTGTATAAATGCAGTACTTGAAAATCCAGAACATATTTTCCAAGGCCAAGCTGGAGAGACTGCTGCGTGGTATATAATGATTTTGTTGTGCATGTATTTAATGCTGACAGCCCACCTGTTCAGGATAGTAAATTAAATGATGAATAGTCCTAGTGAGCTGTTCCCTAGCATGTGGTCTGCACCATCAGCACAGATATTTTTGTGACTGAAGAGGATTCTGTCTGGTGAGAAGTTTAAACAGCTGTATCTCCTAATTACAGCTTCCATGGAAAGTCTGATTTTTAAAGTGAAATAACCTGCATGTTTTAATATTGTTGCTTCAGGAAAAAAAAAGTTGTTTGCTCCTGTGGTTGCTAATGGATGGTGCCGATGTGATGCTGAGTCTTAGGAACAGGAGATGGGAGACAAATCTGAAACTTCAGGGTCTCCATCTTTGCCAGAAAGTATTTTGGAGTAACTTCTAACTCTGGTCAAGGACTGGACTGAGTTACAGAGGCAGTAGGATGGAGTAGAGTTTGTAGTAGGTCCACCAGCTAGATCTGAGGTGGACATGAAATAACCTTTTCTCTCTCAACATAATACTTTTACTATGAGAAGGTACTGTGGTTCTCTGCCCCACACAGAGTGACTAGACTGTGTGGTTTATGTTTTCACTAGGGCTCTTTGCTATTAGCAAACTAATTCTGCAAAATTCCCTCTTTAATGGGAAAGGTGTTACGAAGTTTCCACAGTTTTTGGCCTGGGATGAATAGGACTGTCCTGTTTGGCTTATTCCACACGTTGTTTACTGCTCCATCCATTCACATAAATCATATTTTTAGATAAATTTTTAAGAAATCTTTTTCAGGTAAGTGTTTATGCATCAGTGGGACTTCACTCTTTTCAATTCCACAGCTTAGGTCTAGACAGCTTTCTTCCAGTCTGCCTGTGTCCTGACCTGTCTACTAATTTGGGCTTTTGTATCTAGAATTATGTCTTGTAAGTCTGTGTGATTTATTGCAGAATCTGAGCAGGTAATGCTGAAGTGATTAGATACTGTGAGTGAAGTTGTTAATGTCTTTTGTTTTTTTGTTCTTTCTCTCGTTTTAGGACTTAAATACTATCTATTCTTTCCTTCATGGACTGGACATACTCTCACATTTCAGAGAACATCAGCTGAGGTAAAGTACTATGGAGCTAGTTAGTGCTGCTTAGCACAGCTGGTATCTCTGACTGTCATTTCCGTGGAGATGAGCAAAGCTTTTTGTCTGCCCTCACTTTGAGGTGGCAGAGCGTTCGCCAAGTCCATTGCTGAGCTAAGTCACGGCAATAACGCGGCGTGGAATCTAAACTAATTAAGCTTTGCTAAGAATGAAGGCAAGAGCTTACTCCCATCTGTCTACAAAGGGCTGTGTAGACAGTGCCCTATGTTAACTCTAGATTACAAAAGCTTTTTAATGCTTCAGACATTCGAATGATCTCAGAATACATAAAATGGAAAGCCAACAAAGCACAAAAAGTGCGTTGGAAGTATTTGAGTTCCTTCAGTTCTGTTGCTATGGGTAATTCCAACGCGTGGGAGTGATTTAAACGCTTAGAGAACATGCTGTATATTATCTGTTTGGATAATGAAGAACACTGTAATCATTTGAATTTTATGGTTAAGCACACTCTTTGTTTAGAATAAAATAATAGTTAAATTTGAGTTCTTAGAGCCTTAAAGCAATTCTGCTGAAATGTGGTGATTAATGGTTTATGATCTTCGGGGATTAAAATTGAAATGAAACTTCTCCTCCTTCCTCAGAATAATGTCATCAAGTGCCCGCTATGAGAGGTACAAGGGCAACCAAGTTCTCTTTTGGTGAGTACATATCTTTTGTTGAAGTTTCAGTAGAAGTGTCAATAAAACCACTGTAATATGTCAGTGGCTTTTTTGGTAATTGTAGATATAAGACTTCACAACACTTCAGCTAGGCCAGACTGGTTAAAAGCTTTGACAGGTTGCCATTGTAACAGTAGCATGGTGTTGACATTTGAGAGGTGACCATGAATTATCAGCACGGCTCTAAGGGACAGCAGAGGTGTTTTTATGCACTCACAAGATCAATTAAAAAGCAGGTAGTGTCACCTCTTCGGTTGGTGGGAGCTGTGGTGATGACTCAGTAGGTGGCACTCTTCCCCTGGAGCTGGCACTGACTGCGTGGTCAGGAACCCAGTTGCTTTGTAGGATAATCTTGTACGGGAGGAGTGGCAGAGCTCAAACACTCTCTCTTCTTATAAATTGCTAGAATTAGTGTTTTAGCTTAGAGGAGTTCTTAATTTCCTGCTGGGAGGCAAATATACTTTTTTTGTTCCTCATATTTTAGCATTGCTTACTAAAAGAGGTTTATTTATCCTCTCACAGCTAATCCTAGCTTTCTGTGTAAGGCATGTATTCCACTAAACCTGAGTCTAAATGAGATGCCACCTACTAGCTGGCATGGTGGGTACGTGTAACGTGGACCTGTTCCAGCACCAGGGTGATGTGTGGTGGGAGGCGTTGTGTTCTGGAAGGGGAAGGTGATGTTAGATTGCAGCTGGGAAATGTCCATGCAGTGCTCTAAGAGGAGGCAAAATCTGCTGCAGGAAAACATGGGAACTTCTGTGTGGACCTACACCCCTGGGCTGTAGGTTGAGATGTTGGCCCATCCCCTGTCTGTCCATCTGCGGTGGAGAGGCACAATGGGAGACAACACTGCGTGTGCCTGCAGTGCAAGTCAGGAGGTGGAGGAATGCAGAGCAGGAATCAGATATGAATCTCATCTTTTATCCATGACATTGACAGGCCTGTGTGGTGTTACTGTCCATGTTGAATTGCTGATCAACTTTAGCATGGAATAAAAATTATCCTGTATTTGTAATTTTACGTATACTTTCACTGGAATGAAATGTGCTTTACTATAAATTAAGAGTTCCATTTTAATAAAATATATTTTTTAAGTTGACTTAAATGTCAAATTGTAAGGTATAAGAAACATTCTGGATGTAGACATTTTAAAGAAGTTAATTCTTGGTAGCATTCAATGAAAGTTCTTAGGCTTCCAGTTCACATATCAAATTCGTGTAGTGACAGATCATTATTTTCCTACAATAACATTTTGGATAACGTATTTCTGATTTGCTGTAAGGAGAAAGTAAAAATCAATTATTGCTTTTCTTACAGCTCAGAAACTATTGCAAGATGCTGGTATATACTGCTTTCTGGATCTGTGCTCATGAAGGATTCCATGTTTTTACCACCTTGCAGGTATGTAAAGTTGTTGTTGTTATTATTTAAGGTAAGGTAAGTTCTTTTTTTTTTTTTCAAGACTGAATAATTCCTCTTGTGTAACTATATTGTACAGAGTTCCCTGACTCAAAAAATGAGATGAGATAGCTTCTGCTGTTTTGTTGGAGGCTGTTTTAAATGGCATATATGATTTTTATGCGAGGCAAGAAAATAGAGGCCGGAAGCATCGGTTACAGAGAGCATATGACAGGAGTCTGACTGCATCTCATAGCTGAAGCACGGTGAATGTTGTGACATGCTTCCACTGAAGCATATTATTTGACTTGAGCTGGACCTTGCTGCTCTGTAATACTCTGCTTGACCTCGTACATCACTCAGAAATTTTTCTTTGCTGTAATCTTGAAGTTGCACGTTGCTGATTTGTATTCTAGCTGCAGTTCTAGGCTAGGCAGGAGTGGGTTTAAAAAAATAAAATACAATAACAATTTAGACTTGGCTTGGTAACCAGTTTGGAGAGGTTTTGATGAGATGATAGAAAGTGCTACTGCCTCTTATCAAGTGAAGTGAAGGCTTTTCCCCCTGCGGGGTGGTTCTGTGATGGACTCTGTCTCCCGTGGGCAGTGGGGACCGGCTCCCTCCTGCAGCGACGGCTGCCTTTGTGCTCACCAGCGGGATCTTCTCTCCTGCTGTGCGCTGTGGCTGCTGCTGCAGTGGGAATGCTTCCCTTCCAGCCAGAACACAGTGCACTGAGTTCATCAGGAGTGGGTACCAACTTAATGTAGATGTCTGTCCTTTCTTGGCAAATGCACCTCTACCGAGGCGTCTGTGAATCATCGAATCCCAGACTGGTTTGGGTTGGGAGAGACCTTAAAGCTCATCCAGTCCCAACCCCCCTGCCAGCAGCAGGGACACCTTCCACTAGACCAGGTTGCTCAAAGCCTCATCCAACCTGGCCTTCAGCACTTCCAGGGAGGAGCAGCCACAGCTTCTCTGGCCAACCTGGGACACTGTCTCACCACCCTCACACCAAAGAATTTCTTCCTCAGATCTAATCTAAACCTACCCTTGGATTAATCAGTGGTGATTTGCTCAGCATGAGTTGACCATGAGTTGATAGACTTAAAAATGTCAACTCCAGCTCAAATACATTTCCATAGACTTGGATTTCTTGATGAGTACTAGTAAGAACATACAGGACTAAATTTTTCATCTCTGTTCTTGGTTAACTGGGTGTTAAACTCTTCATGCTCCTTGAGCGAGTAAAGTTCAACAGCGCCACAAGTGAGGACATGGCAAGTTGATATTTGCCTAAAACCTGAATAAAATTGTTTTGCTAAAATGAAGGAATAAATCACTTTAGAACATTATTTAGGTTTTTTGTGCCTTTTTTTTTAAAAAAAAAGAAAAAAGAAAAAAGCCAAAACATCAGTTGTTGCTTGTTCATAAGATTACAACTAGTTTTAGATAATGAGCAGGGTCACAGAGTTCTGCTAGATGAAACTGCTTGTAGGTTCCATTATCCATGGTGTGGTTCCTGGGGTGTATTGTCCCCTTATGTTGTGAGACCAGGTGAAAAGGAAGAGAATGTACTTCTCTGCTGGGCAGCCAGGGTGTTCTCTGTCCGTGTCTGCACTGCAGTGGGGGCAAAAAAATGAAAAAAAAATAAAATTCAAATGTCAGAGGAGCTTTGATGTGCTAAAGGTTTGAAGGAGAAATGCACACATGTACAATTAGATAAACTCAAATTATTGCTGGTTAGTTAAGGGGTGCAAAAGGGTGCTGAAAATCTGTGAACCTTTTGGTTTCCTCCAGTGCTTTTGACTCTGGGGCCACCTGTAAACTTCTCTTTGCTTCCTCCCGGGTCAAGTGGGGAAGGAGAATCGCTACTTGGACAAGAGAACAGGGGAAACAAGAATGCAGTTTGCTTTCCATTTTGTTCAAATTAAACACATGCATTGTCCCACCTCAATTTATAATTGAAAATATAATGCTTTCTTGATTTTTTTTTTTTAAATTTATATTTTTAGTGCCCTATAAGAGTGCAATAAAGTTATTTTCCCTCTTCTGAATACCTCGTATAACGTTTTTAAGTGAGGGAGCTGCAGAGTCACCAATCATTTACAGGTTATTTTCATATGATACAATGCCTTGGATAATTTAGTAGTATTCTTTTATAATTGTAATTAGCACCATTTTAATGACATTTAAAGTTGTATTTAATGTTATGCATTATTCCTTGTCCCCAACCACCTTCCTGATTACGTGAGTCATTCTGAAAGGATGTGTGTAAGGAGACACAACATTGCTTTCATTCTTAATTCTCATTGCCTCAGGTATTAGAACTTTATTTTTTTGATAGGGAAAAAAAATAAATCGTTGTTTTGGGTTTTTTTTTGTTTGTTTGTTTGTTTTTTACTTTAGCTTAAGCTGTAACAGTGGAAATGACCCACAGTATACCATTAAGGGTAAATAATCTTTGAAATACAGGGTTTTTTATTTTTGAAAATTTTCTATTCAATGTTGATAACATAGTAAAAATAATTACCTGAATTGAGTGTTGGTTGCTTGGTTGTTGGGGTTTTTTTTAATGTATTTTTTTTAAAAGCAAATCTCTTGCTGCAGTTTGCTGTTGCTCTGTTCTTTGTTTTTTAGAAAATAATGCCTGTCCAACTTTGGCAATACTATTTACTGTCATAGGAGAAAAAAAATTGTCTGAATTTAAAAGGGGCTATGAAAGACATTTGTCCATGGAAAGAATTAATCTTTGAAGAACCTGATGCTGTGCTCTCTGTGCCTAATGAGTGTATGATCCTATACCTGTGTGATATTAGTGAAATAAGCTTTATGGAAGAGTACATTGTTTGGGATACTGATTTATCTGTGCTTTTTATTTTATTGCCACATTAGGGAAGTGGTCAGAGGCTGGCATCAGATAAAGCCTTAGCTGTTTGATTTGTTGGATGTGGTATAAATGTGTCAACAAACAAGTAGAGGTGAGCGAGGTTAGAGACAAGTGTCATCTGCACAAAAGTGATGCAGGGGGCTGATGATGGCTTTGAGATGTCCTGGGGGAAAATGGATGAGGACCAAAACAGAATCCTTAATGTGAGGAAGGTGATAACTACCGAGGATGAGAATTTAGGCTTTAATCTGGAGACCTCCTAGTGCTTTGAAAAGGTCAAGAGCCAGGTTTGAATAATTGTCATTCTGGATGAACTGGGTAGACAGAGACATTTTATAAAGCAGATAATAGTTAGCAAGTGGATTCTAGTTTGAAACTCAATCCTTGTGTGTACTTCATAACACCCCTCGCTCCCCAGTTATCCCTTTGTCATGTTCACATGGTAATTTCAATTTTACGTTTGTTCTCTGGAACATTTACAAACACTTCATATTTAAAGAAGTTCTGTACATTTTCGGGTTCTTTTGCTGGGAATACTGGAAGAGGTTTTTTTATAAAATGTGAGAAGCAGGATATCTGTGTTTTTCAGTTAGAGGAAGCTGGTTTCCTGGGCAATAGGGGGTTTTAAGGTCCCCTTTTCTTGTAAAATTGTTGATTTTTAAATCTGTGTTATTTGGCAGTCATTCTTCAGAATTCAGGATTGTATTATAAACTAACTGCCTGGCAACTTTTGTTTAATAATTATATGAGAAACTGCTGTTACAATTGATTGTTAGTGAGATATTTTCAGTCACCGTAAATAAGACTGGAAGGTGATGATGATTTGCTGACTGTTTCCTGGTACCTCCTCACAATACCTGTCATTTTTCTGTCATCTGCCTCATTATTACCTTGACAAATAGGAGGAGACTTTGGTAGACAACTGTAAACTTAACCTGCTTATGACGTTGGTTAAGCTCTCCTCCTTTTGCATGCCTTGCTTCATCCACTATCTACCATTTGATAGTTTCAGAGTCAACAGAGCTTCAGCAAAACCTTAATTTTCTTCTGCAGATCATTTAGAAATAAAATAATCTGTAGATTCACACCTGAAAGAGGTGTCACCCCATGGAAGCAGAAGAAGGTAGACAGTCAGTGCTTTATTGACTGTCTAGAAGTATCTGAAGGAGTAATGGTGTAAACTGTGCCTCACTGTGCTTGAGAAGGGCTTTATGTTCAACTTGGATGAATCTGTGTGCAGGTTGTAATTCAGAAACGGGCTTAAAAATTGGAGGAGTAAAACTTGCATCCAGGTACGATAAATCTGTTCAATATTCTAACACTGATGATCATGATGATGAGAAGAGCCCTGTAAGATTTTCTTTTTTTAAAGGAAAGAAGCAGATCAATCAGTAATACTAGGTACAGAGATGACATAACCTTGATTACCCTGTTGCCTGGAGAATGGATTTGTCAATAGATTTGGCGTAGCAGGAAAAGAATTTGCGTCTAACATGAAAGCGATGGGTGGAACAAAAGAACAGGATTGACGGATTTTGTGGAAGGAAAATCATGTCAACAAGTTAAAGAGTTTTTGTGTTAACCTTGCTTGTTAATCAAGATAATTCATGTGAACAGGATATTTGAAGGTGATTACTCACAGCGAGATTAACCATAGGAAATATATCAAGGGTCTGGAGGAACTTTTGAAGCCAATTATATGGATGACAGCCTCCTACAGCTGTGAGAATTGAACCTCGAAGGGAAAAATACAAAGTCTTGAAACATTCAGATGTAGTCTTTTCAAAAAACAAACACTTCTCTTTTCTGAGCCCTTCCAAGAAATTCACAAATAGCCCTTCCAAAATCTCAGAAGTGGAGAAAATTGGAGTCATTGTTCTATTCAGGTAGCGCATTTCTTGGCTAAAAACACTTACTTTATCCAAAATGGACTCGTGGTTGTGTTGTGGTGTCTTTTCATGAGAGTTGTAGATGGGTCAGTGACTCAATAATCCATTTCTCTTTCTCTGTTCGGGTAAAAGGAGAAAATGCAAATGCTTGGGTCAAGAAAATTGTCAGAACGAAAGAGGAAATTCAGTTTTGCATTATGACCAGTGGCTTCGCTTGAAAATATTTTAACTTGTTTTGTGTTAAGTTAATATTTGTGAATAACAATATTTTAATATATTTTGAAACTTACTGTGACTGGTAATAGCTTTTCTTTCTATTCTATTTGAAGTACTAGAAACACAGAAAATTCTGTGCCTTTACAGGACTGTCAGTGTTGGTAAATAAGAATGCAGGGTTAAAATTTGCAGTTTGCACAACTTAAATTTCTTGTATTTTAGAAAACTTTAAATTTTGATGTGTTTAACTTTGGTTTCAAATATATTTATACCTCAAATGTATCTTCTAAACCCACATCAGTTTTACTTTTAAAGCCTGAAGTGCTGTTTTCTTGCAAACTCTCATGAATTTGTGCCGTTCACTGGAAAAGTAAATGAGCAGCTCGGAGCTCCTGCATTCCCAGCTCTACCAGTAAATGGTATACTGGTGTTTTTCACTCACTGATCCTCCCTTCCAGATGTAACTTTCTTAAATACTGCTTTCTGCTGAGTGTACCTGCTGAATCCAAGCTCCTTAACCTCTGCTCTTGTCTCCATCCCAGTCTCTGCCTTTCAAGTCCTGATGGCTGTAGTCTGGAACGTTGCTTTTCCCCCATCAGCTGCTGATGTCTAGAGGCATCCACGTGCCAGTCCACTGCTGGCGTACAGTAAACATCATTTTTGATGAACTTTCAGTTGCCAGGAAGGATCTGAATGGTGATGCTGGCTGAAACAATTGTGATTTAAATCTCTTACTGTTTGTGTGACTGTAAAAATGGCGGTGGTCTCGGGAGGATACTCCATCAGTGTGTGTTTGCTTCAGACTTCAAAGCTCTTTGCAACTCACTGTTGTAGACTGGTTTTCTGCTTTCAAGAAGATAGCTTTAGGCTTACATCCCTGTGCTTATCAAGACCCAAGAGATTTTTATACTCACCACAGTGGTTATTCAGTGCATCTGTGGCTCGAGATGAGGTGCTGGTTTTCCCTGGGGATTTCTGTAAGTGGTGGCTGTAACTTGTTGCATTGCACGACAGCCAGTAAGTAAACTAAAGCCATGATACAACTTGGGAAAACTACCAATAAACATATTTTGTAAAGCTAATTAATTCAGATATGGATGTTCATATTGAAATTCTTCTGGCAGTGCTAGTGCCGTGATGAAAATACTCTGAAGAAGAAGGGAACGTGGATGAGAAGATGCAACACACTGGTGAGAGGCCACATGTCCTGGTCTCCCAAGGTGCAATCCCTTGTACTGGAGGTGCTGCCATTAAGGGCTGGGAAGGTGTTGCAAACTAAAAGCACATTTTGCCTTTTTTTTTTTGACATGGAGCAGTCTTTTAAGAAAGCCAAAAGATGATGTAATGTAGAAATATTGTATTCAGACCTGTCACAACTAAACCAAATAATCTTGTCCACAATTCCCTTTTGTTCTGGTCAAAAGTTCCTTACAACAGCCCTGTAGAGCTTTTGGAGAGTGCAAGGGGTGCTGATCATACCACAGAAATAGTTGTTTTTATTGACTAAACTAAAAAAGTCCAAGAGATGTGAAATTGGAAGCAAAGGGTAATGTGCAGTTTATTTATATCTAAAATATAATTTTATTAAGACTTTCTAGTCACATAGCTGCAAAGCTTCACAGAAAGTGGTGGGGAAGATCCAGGCTGCATCAAAGCATCATCGTGTTCAGAGTATAAAGTAATTAGTATAGACATCTCGAGCTTGCAGCCTGCAAATGGAGTAGCATGTAATGCAGCCTCCAAAATGATTCCCAATTAAAACTTCGAGCAAGCTGAAGAGATAAGCCTGCTCAGTGGTGGTGTCGTTGAGAGCTAATGCAGAAATGATTTTTTGATTACTTGAGCATTAATTGAAATGGGTATTTTGCCTTCAGCCGTGTATCTTGTGGTTTCAGGTTACCTTTAAACCATTTTCTGATGGAGTTAAGTGTTCTGATGCTTTCCTAGTTAAGTTCCTTTGAAATGCTCAGGACTTGCCCAGCAAATAGCATCGTGAAACCCCTGCCACCTGCATTTGCTGAAACTTTTCATCTGCATTTATGGAACTCTTTTTTTTCCCCCTATCTCCTTACTCTGTTTTGCAAATAGGGTGCCTTTGGGGTTGCTCAGCCCTTGGCAGTGCAATGGGAAATGCTGCAAACTTCTGCAAGGGCTCCTGGCTGTTTGAGGATGTAGTAGAATATTGCAAATTTGAAGTTGCCTGCTAATTAGTGTTCAAACAAATAAGAAGGCCAATCTTATTGACCAGTCCCAATCTCAATCAGTTTGTAGGTGCTGACTGTTGCTGTGTGCTCCAGAACGGGAGCAGAGACATTCCCCAGCAACCTAATTTTTCAGATAATGGTCAATCTGAGAAAAATCTAGAGGAATTAAGACCTCCATGCAAGTGGCCAGAAAAACAAGTTATTCCTGTGAGGATTTCAGTGTCGATTACACTCATATGCCATGTCTGCAATTTAAGAAGGGCAGATTCTACCTTCTCCATCTGCAGTCAGTGCCACGGTGTTACTGCCAACTATGAGGCTCTGCAGGTTTTCCCCTCTCTTACTTCCCAGCTGATCACAAGGAATTTTAAGTATAAAATCACATTTTTAGACTATTAAGATACTTGTACAATACATTGAGTGGTAACTGAATGGATTTTATCTTGGGTCTGAGCAGCAGCTACATTGCAGGAGGTGTCCTGGGTGTTTGCTGGAGCAGCTGTTTTGCACAACTCTTTGAGGAGAAGGAAAATGAAATTTCGAATGAAGGATAAACCCTGACTTGTGGGAAAAAAAATATTTTCACTTCTTAAAAACAAATAAACAAATAACATATCCATTTCTTGTCTATTCCAGACCAAATTGTGCACTTGCATGCAAAATGTTTTTGCTTTGGAGAAATCCAGGCAGGTTCCTGGATGTGTGGGGGTCACGAGGTTTTCTCTTTCCAGTGGCAAATTTCTCTTTGCAGTACAATTTGTCTTCATCTTTATGTTCCTGAAAGCAGCCTGACAGGCAGTTTGAGAGACAAGTATATTCATAAGAACAAAACATCTGCAAAAAAACTTACAAACCCTTTGTTTGTTATACTGATAAACTGGTGTATCAGTGTCCCAGCCCAGTCCTACAAGTCATAGAGTGCTGAGTTTTGCTGCAGATAGCTTTATCGACGATCACAGATAATAATGTGCATTATTGATACCAACTTACATAGCCAGGGTCACTTCATGACTTTGTTGTTCCTGGAAATTACAGAACAAAATTTAAAGTACCTGATATCTCATCATCATTGTGTGAAATAACTTGAAAATACTGTTTGAGGATGTAGTAGAATATTGCAGATTTGAAGTTCCTGCTAATTGGTGTTCAAACAAATCATAAGGCCAAACTTATTGTCCAGTCCCAATCTCAATCAGTTTGTAGGCTGAAGGCTCTTCAGACCAGGCTGTGTTTTTACCTTTAAAGTATGTGCTGTATTTTGAGTCTTGCATGAGAAACCATCAGTAATGAATAATTTCAGCATATTGATGTACTCCAGGCCCCACCTGGAGCACTGTGTCCAGTTCTGGAGCCCTCAGCACAAAAGAGACATGGACCTACTGGAGCCAGTCCAGAGGAGGCCACGAGGATGATGCGAGGGCTGGAGCAGCTCTGCTGTGAGGACAGGCTGAGAAAGTTGGGGCTGTTCAGCCTGGAGAAGAGAAGGCTCCGGGGAGACCTTCTAGTGGCCCCCCAGTACCTGAAGGGGCTCCAGGAAGGTGGGGAGGGACTTGGGCCAAGGGCAGGGAGTGATTATAACAAGGGGTGTTGGCTTCAAACTGGAAGAGGGGAGATTTAGATTAGATATTTCCTGTGAGGGTGGTGAGACAGTGTCCCAGGTTGGCCAGAGAAGCTGTGGCTG
>NW_010291925.1:0-21254 GCF_000700745.2 Antrostomus carolinensis | reverse complement strand
CTTTGAGCAACCTGGTCTAGTGGAAGGTGTCCCTGCTGCTGGCAGGGGGGTTGGAACTGGATGAGCTTTAAGGTCCTTTCCAACCCAAACCATTCTATGATATAATGAAATTCCCAAGTTAACTGTGGTTGCCATTCCTTAAATTTATCAGTTTGGAAATTCTGGATGTAATTCTGGATGTATTTCAGCACTAAATGCCCAGGTTGCTGAACAGCTGGATGTGAAGCATTTTTAAACATTGGTGTTCAGAAAGCTGTAAGTGTTTGCATATGTCCTGTTTAAAGAACTACTTTATTATGTGCAAAATATGTTATGTTGGAGGCTTTTCTAGGTAGTTTGTTTGTTATAACAGCTCCGGTGCACTTTATTATGTGCAAAATATGTTATGTTGGAAGCTTTTCTAAGTAGTTTGTTATAATGGCTTAAAGAAGTTTTTAACTCCTGGTATTTTGGGGAGTGGGCATGAGTTTGAAAACTGGAGTATTCTGAGATACTAAAGACTCTCTCCAGTGATCAATTTTGATTGTGTCAGTCAAGTCAAGCAGATACTCAGGTGCTTGGATGTTGAAGATTTTGGAGTTGGGCTGTGCAGTCGTGGAGGGTTTTCTCCGTAGGAGTCAATGATGTGATGGAAAAGGGACAGATGAACCGAGGGGAACAGCTGATGCTGAGAATCGTGTTCTTTGCAGTTGTGGGCTGTCAGGTTTCAGTCTGATCCCCTGGCCTGAACACCCATTAGTGGTTGGGATGATATCATGCCAGTTTAACTCGCATTCCTTTCTCACATGATGCAATTGCTTAAGCATTTTTAATTATGAATGGCAGTGAATCAGGAGGAGGACAAGGTTTCTTGCAAATGAGGCATCCATAAATCAAGGATAAACAAAGCTACCTTTGGTATGTGGAAGGCATTTTTTCCCCATGACAGTGTTGCAAGCCAGTGTGTGAGTATCTGAAAATTAATGATGCAGATGTAATAGATGAATATTAAGTGACAGGACTGCACAATAAAATTATAAATAAAACCCCCCTAAATGTAGTTTATAGTACTGACTTTTCTGGGCTTGCAACAGTGAAGAAGATACAGAATAATGATGTAAAATTTAAGACCCTGTTAAAATATGTGCGATTAAATATGCAATTTTAATTGTTGGATCATTTAAAACTTGCATGGCTGTACCTTTGGTAGTATGTCCTTTAGCATAGTTTTTACTGCGTTGTAAGCAGACCTTATTTACATGAGTTTCATGTTTTCTCACATCTTCAGTATTTGTATTAAATTCTTAATTGGATTATTTTTGCCACTCTCTGCTTGAATTCACGGAAGCCCATGTAAAAGGCTGTACCTTAATGAGGCTTTCCTGCTTTTTATCTCGCCACGTACAACGTCAAGAGGACTTGACATGTAGGGATGTGTTAGAGCCATGGTTTGTGAGCAGAGGTGCTGATGGCCAGCTGAGATGGGCTTGTTGGATTGGACCTCCCCAAGGAGTGATCCTCATCCCCTGAATGGACTTCCATGGTCCTGGTCTCGCGGGGATGTGGTGGTCTGTTGAAGCACTGAGTTGGGTAACCAGTAAGTCAAAGGAATGACAGCTCCTGCAATCAGCACCACGTCTTCTTGGCACCAGAGCAAAGGATGGGTTAGTCCTAAAAGAAAAGATAGCCCCATCTTTTCCTGAATTAGGTGCACAAGTTTTCAGAGCTCCCTTCTGTGAAAAGGAGCATGTTTGAGGTTTGGATGGATGTTTAATGGTCAACTGTAAAGACTTACCTGAATAATTTATTATCACAGAAATGTTCCTTTTCCTTTGGAAGAATGTTCCACACAAAAGCTTGCTCTTGTCTTTCCAAGCAGGATTTTGTCTCCCCCATTTCCAAAGCTTTGTTCAACTTAACCTTTTCCATTTCCAAACATCCTCTTATGTTTTGGTACTGAAATAAATTAATCTCTTAAGCATTTTCATACCTTTGCAAGTACTGCACTGTTAATTTTTCCAATGTAAATATTTATTAACTAGAAGATGGTGTGTTCATACTGTACATGACTAGGTGACTCCAAAACCTAATTATGCTGTTCTGTCACAATGCTCGTTATTAATTAATTTAATGCTTGAAATTATTTCTTTAAAAAAAAAAAAAAGTAACTGCTGATTACCTAAAATTCCCAGAAAGGCTTTAACCATCACTTCAAAGCAGATTTAGATGATTCTGGGACTGTTACACTGCTGCTTTCTCCCCCCCATGCCTCCTCTCTCTCTTTTTCCCTTAGATGTACACACACTCTGCTTCTGGCTATTTAAAATTTTTCCTAATTTATTCACCTGAACTAGTTAAGACTCTTAATTCAATGACAATAAACCAATGAAGCAAATATTTGAACTAACGTTGATTAATGGTCTTTAGTTTAAAATAAAAAATGGTGACAAATGTCCTACATTATCATCTGCTGTCAGTGAGACAAATGCATGTACATCTTTGCTTACATATTTACTAACGATATTGTCTTGTTGCCTGTTATTAATGTGAGCGGATATTCATCCTGAAGAAAGAATCTTCCCTGGTGAATGGTTTCGGGGCTGAATTTCTGTCTATTCTAAAGATTTCATTGTGGGATTTTCCAAGGCAATTAGGAATGAACATCGTTCTGAAGCCTTGATTAAAATTGGCAGATTAGTGAAATATACTGATGTCAGCAAAGCTCTCGAATGACAGAGAAGCTGCATATTTGTATTCCAGAGAAAAAAATACGGATTAAGTCATTGAGAAAGTTAAAATCCATGTTTTTTAAAACATGTGGAGTATGTTAATGAAGAAGAATGTTAAAAATTGGAATTTTGAAATTGTGGTGGTGGTTATGGCTGGGGAGAAACCATATGATGCCTCCTATTTGGAAGGAGCTCTGTTGTGGTATAATCGATAAAACATCCCATGATGCGCACCAGGAAATAATTAAACTTGACCTATTGACTTGTAAATATGAGTAGTTTATTCTTTAGGATTAGAAGGGTGGGTTTTGTCTTTGGAACATTATCCTTTGCTGAGTGTTTGGTTGTTGGAAAGTGCTTGATGGACCAGAAATGATAGTGCCAAGAGCTTGACCTTTGTTCCAAGCGGTGTTCGTTTCCCTAACGTTACTGTTTATTGCCATTACTTAATTAGCAAATGTTGCAACATAAGCAGAGGGGAGCTTGACAGTAGCTGAATTTCCTGGATGTGTTTATGTAAAACGAAACGAAAAGAAAACAACCTTCCCTCAACCTCCAGGAGATTGATAAGTTGTTGTTTTACAGGAAAAATATTGTGCTTGAACAACCTGCAGGAGAACATTGTAGCTTTTTTGTGATAACACCAATCGTGATTATTTTTGTTTTAAAAAGCTGCAAAAACCTGAATTTTCCAGTTGCATCTAGTTCCTTTAGAATTTTGGTTGGGGGACAGGGGGGAAATTGGATTTTTTAGGGGGTTTTTTTTGTTTTTTTTTGCAATTGCAAATGATACTTTAGCAAAATTGTTTTCACTCTGGTTTTTAGTTTTTGGAGAAATCATAATACGGAATTTTAATTCTCCTCAAAGTTAGAGCTTACATTGACCTTAAATGAAAAACGACATTTCTGTATTTTCTAAACGAAATTAATTTTGTTGTAATAGTGGGAGTATTTTGTCCTTTCTTTTTGATTAAATTGCACATACACAAGACCGTCATGCCTGGATCACATGCTGTGTGGAAAAAAGCTTGAAAGTAGGCATGAAAATTTTAGCTATGAGTTACTTACTATAGATGTGTGAAAATGCCAGTTTTTTGTGTGAAACTTGTGAGTCTCTGACCTGCTATAACATGGGGTGAGAAGATTTCAGTTGTCATTTATGACTCCATGGCAATCATGTAATTTAAAGATCATTTATTTATTGATTTTATTTTCCAGTAGACCATGAGTAAAATCAAAAGCTGACAGTTTAAACTGCCACGTTCCTGTTAATTGTGACACTTTATCCTAACTGGGTTACACTGGTAATTTATTTGCTGGAATAATCTTGAAGTTTCACTTGAATAACTTCACAATTTAGTTGCTTGAAGGTGCAGGTATCCCACAAAAGTTGTTGTGGGCTCCCCTAATCTGTAGTTTATAAGCAGAAGCCTTTTGAAGGTTTACTACAAGGTGGTTGTGTTTTAGTGGATATCCACTGCAGAAGTGACCCTGTGTGTAACTCAAGTGTTTTATGTGGCTGAAGTTTCAGATCTACTTTCCAAACGTAACCTTAGTGAAAATAGATGGAGCTGACCCACTTTTTTGGGGTTTGTCTCCTCACTTGTCTTAGCCTCCTTTTAATTCACATGTTAATCTTTGCTTTAACTGGTTCTTCAGTTATTTCACCTGCTGATACGTGTTAAAACATGATGACAGCCTGAGTTTGTAACTCAGTAGCTACAACTGCTGAACTGCTGATGCTGTTAATGGAGTAGGATCTTTCTAATTTGACGTCTATATGGGATCGCTTTCACTTGAGCTTGGTTGAGTGGGGTAGGTTGAGCATACCTAACTCAAGCTTACAGGTCTGTAGTGAAGACAAAGTTATTTGATATGCAAAGCCTGATATTTTAAATTCCAGGTGCTACTACAGTCACAAATGAAGTGATTTAAGAGGTTACTGGTCTGTGACACACCCCACACCTCCCCAGCAGTATCTAGCTCAGCTCTTGTTTTTGCTGGTCATTCCAGCACCCTCAGATCTGCTTGCATGGTACCTTCTCCAGAGTTCATTCTCCTTAAGTCACCTCTTTTCTTAGATGTCCTGAAGGTAGTTAGGAACTTTTTAGAGCTGATCAGCTGAAGTGCATCAGATTACTTTTAGCCTCTTTCCCGAGTTGCTGTATTACGGTGCCTGTCACGTTTCGTGGCATTTGTGTTTTTTCATGTTTCTTAGACAGAACCCATCACGTTGATGTGCTCCTTGTGAGCAGCAAAAGTGACATAAAGACAGAGGTCACGAGTCGAGGCTCAGTTTTAAAGAGCTTCTCTGTCCTCCCGTTTGCTGTGAGGATGAAGGGGTGACGTGGAGTTGAGAGAACTCTCATTAAAAATGATATATATAAAGAAGTACTGCTGAGTTTTCGGAATTCATGTGTATTTGTTTTTACAATGCCTGTTTAATGCTTAATTAACGATTACTAATGTTTTCTTGTCAACACTGAAATACATTGTGTGTGGTTTGAGTATCTGCAAATAATAATGGTTTTGTAAAAGAACATTCTTTATATTTAGGCTTTACAGAGCAAGCTGTCATGAGAGGTGCTGAGTAAATTTACAAAAATAAGATAATATTACCTGGTTAAAATTTTTCACGTAACAGTTTTCATCAATTTTTCTTTGTCCTTTTTTTTTGTTTTGAAGGGTATTGTATCATGCATGATTTCCAATTATTTTTATTACTGAAAAGGTAAATTAGGCTGTTCATCTCATTCTTTTTTGTTTGCTTTTTTCCCATCCCACTCTAGTTTTGGCAAGCAGTCTGGAGGAAAACGGGGATGCGAATGTATCATATTGGAGCCTTCAGAAATGATTGTGGTAAGACAGATTTTTCAAATGTATTTAAATCTTTTGCTGGCTTCAGCAAATTCTTTCTGTTTTATAGCAGACAGCTTATTGTAAAGTATTCTATAAAACTGCAGCAAAATTGCCTTGATTTCAATTATACCTATGGCTGCTATTTGTAACAGCAATAGCTATGTAAATTTAATCTAGATGGGTACATGATGATGATGATGATTAGGTCATTGTTTTTAAAATTATGCTTACTTGAGTTTCAAAAGCCTACCAGTTATGGCTGAGTTGAGCATTCCTGAGTCAGGCAATGGTAGGCTTCTATCTTAAATATTTCATTTAGATTCCCCACCCCTCATTTCATTGTTTTTTACTGGCCATGCTGGGTCTGGTAGGAAATGCCCTCTTACTCCTACTCTGTAGTTCCACACAGTGTGAAAGCTTTTAGGTAAGAGGAGAAGGAACATAGGAGTGCTTAGCCAAGCTTGAAGGATAAGGTTTTCAGCTTAGTTGTCGTTCATTTTTTCTATGCTCAACTTTTCCTACTGCTTCTTCAGAATACTCTACTAATAATTCCAAGTTCACCTGTCCTTACAGATTGCAACTCAGTCCTTCCCAGGTTGATGCACATGTACTGTCAGCAGCTGGAATGTTAGGATTGGTTTTCCATAGTGCAGACTGATGTTGCACCCTAGTAGTGTGGCTGGGGACTCAGGAAGATCTCTTTCAACTTTGATCTGATGAGATGCTGCTAATGGAGCTGGAACCAAAATCTGTTTGTTCTGAGAAGCCACATGTCTGTTAAGCAAGCTTAGATCTCCAAACTGTGATTGATTTAGCTTCCTTATATCTAGATACAGTGATTTTTCTTTGTCCTTTTGATGAGTCTCTTATTGAATATGTGAATATTCACTTATTGAATATGTGAATATTCAGCTTCTATGAGAAATTTGGTTCTCTCAGTGCACTACCAGCCCTGGACATAGGAGGTGTCCTGTCCTGGGTACGTTTGCTGTCCTTTGTGCCATTCTTTCTGTGCAGTGTCAGTCTGACTCTGCTCATGGGCTTTGACAGCATCAGTAACACGCTCTTTGCTGCAGCAGATGTTTTAAGCTACAGTCTGCTGTGTCATGAAGTAAGCACAGGTAAGAGTACAAGAAGCCTGTGTCAGTTGTCTGGAGTGAAATAGTTCATTTGTATATTCCCAATTACCCAGTCACTTCTCAAAGCTGGAGTTTGAGGGGAGAGATTTATGCCTTGAGGGGTGCCACAGGACTGTTTGGGTGATGAAGTGCGTAGCCATGTCACACGAATGCCCCAGGCACTCTGGTTTGCCACTGCTGCTTTGCATTTTTCCTGTTACCTGCTGCTGCTGGGGATTTGGTGTGCTGAGGCTGTCCACTGCCTGGGGTGAGCTGAGCCTTGTACCTCAACGCTCCTGGCATCTTGTAGCACAGAACGACACTCTCACTCACCTGATCGTGTGTAGACCTCTTACATTTCTGTAATCCTTCAAGTTGATGTAACAGAGAAGAATGTGGTCTGTTTGGACCAATTTCACTAACAAACCAGTTACACAACAGTCATTGGAGAAGCCAGTGTTAGCCATGTCAGCAACATCAAACGCTGACACTTGTTCCTGCAGACACATGCACAACTTGGACAACTGTCCTCTGTATGTTAAACCTCTTGAGCTTTCTGTAATTGTAGTTAAATCCTTCTGAGAATATAGAGATACCTGAAAGCACCTTAAATCCTTTTCTGGAACTTCACTATGTTTTTCTGTAGAAAAATCAGAGAACTAAAAGTGCAGAGTTGGTTTTTTTTCATTACTTTTATGTTCACGTTTTACAGGTAAATGTAGTGAGAGGTACTATTAACTGTCAGCTTTCTAGGTAGGACTTCAAACGGGGTGAGAAAAAAGCATCAGTGTGGTGGCAATTCACCTTGCTAATGATCTGCACTGACACAAGGTGTAGTTGAGATTTCCCTGATTAATTCTTATTAATTGATCCTAATTCTGTTATTTTCTCTCTCCTTTTTAAATTTGCAACATACTAATGAAGTTTAATACATAATGAATATTTATCTTTAAGCGAAAGAATTGACTACTTTAATGTAGTTAAAGAAAACCATCGTTCTCTGCTGCTGACTGATACGTAGTTTTTTTTTTCTTTCTCATCCTCTTTTTTTTTAAAGAATGTAAATCAATTTTGTAGCAGGAATCCTCTGGGAACTGACCCATTTTAAAGGCCATAAAATGTGGTCAACTTAAGTTAATGAGGATAACAGTGTGTGAATGGCTATTGTAGCTCATATTTTTGGAGGCTGAACAATCTATTGAATTAATAATAGGTCCATTTATCACTTAAGAAAATGGCCCAGAATTGCAGCATGTCTCAACGTCCTGAAGTCTCCCTTCTGTTGTTCCTTGGTGCTTTCGTTTTCTTCTTCAGATCAAAGTGTGAGATTTCAGAAGAGCAGCGTGATGTTTGGAGGTGGAAGATATTTCCTTGCTGGCACAGCCTGCAGAGTGAGATGAAGGACAGTCCCCCTGTCCTCCTTGGTTTTTACGTGGCAGCGAGGTGCTGGGGGTGAAGCTGCCTGTATGGAAGCATTCTGCTGCTGCTAGTATTCAAGGTTCATGAAGCAGCACCCTTAATTAGAAGCTAGCCAGTTAATATGCTATTTTGGACTTTTTGTTAGCGTATTGAAATGATATGAAGAAGTCTACAGGGTAGCAGTCTCCAGCTGAGCTGGTAGGCTGGTGGCATGTTGATCAGCCTGGTCCTTCCCACGCTGGATCCCTGCTCACAGCATCTGCAGAGATGCTGAATTCCTCCCTAGGAGAGTTCATCCTGCTCAGGGGGGTTCTGAAGAGGCTGAATATGTTCTCTGCTAAGAGAAGTTTGTAGTTTTAACCAGGCAAAAGCATGGCTGGGTGATGAGCAGTGCTGTTCATGTGCAGTGTATTGAAACCCATTTGCATATGTTCTTGTAAATCGTAAGCAAAACCAACCTGATGGTCAGCTGGACTCAAAATACTGATGGTGCTGGTGGTACTGAACTGGAAGCTCAGTGGTGTGAAGGTCTTTCCTGGATTTCTGATCTTTCTTTTGTTTTTTTGTCAGCAGCAGTGGCATTAACCGAAGGAAGCAGGTGGTCTCAGTTTGAGTTTCCACTACCAATTGGTTTGTTTTGCCTTTGGGCTAACAAATAATACATTTATGCTCACTTCTTAATTTTCTGTTAGAATTGTGGAAGAAAAATAAGAATAATTTCATCTTCCAGTGTGTGTTTGTTTTATTTTAGTCTTAAAAATTCCTATTCACTTTGAGACTTCTTAATAATGAGAGTCCTCAGTATTGGAAGAGTCATTGTCTGACCACTTCAGTGGGTCCTCAGTGTCTGGGTTAGCCTGGTATATTGGAGAAGCTCAGCACTTGTTTTAGTTTCTGTGATCCTGTAAGATTGAACACAGAGAAAAAAAAGGAAATAATACATTTATTGAAGGTGCTTGTGTGCTGTAGCACATGTACAAAAATTAAACAGGAAATCAGCATGGTTTGGGTTGTTTAATACAGTACAAAACTAAATTTCCTTATTTCTGTTTAATTTGAGAGCAACATAATTGCTAACTAGAGATCTGTATTTTATGTTAGGTGAAGGACTTGTATATCCAGTGTCTTACTACTTTTTTCTGATGATACTAAGTAGCCTATTTAAAAAGATTTTTTCTTTTGTTTTATTTTTTTCTCTGCCTGCATGCCCTGCTTCCCCCCCAGCCTTTTACCATCGTGCTTACAGCAGCACTAGGTGTCTTTGCTCATTGTCCCCTGTCTCTGCAGACAGGTAGTAAAATTCTTGTGAAAAGTGTGGGTGTCCCTTTCAAGTGGAACTCTGCACTTCTACTTTCTTTTTGGATAACACTGTGGTGTGAGGTTCACTCTTCTTTTTGACTATTGTTGCTTTAACCTATGTTGTCAATGTATATTTTTCTCTGTGGAATTAAAAATAACCCACAAGGCAAGCCCAGCTGCTTGCACCTTCTGACCTCAGACAGACTTAGGTCTTGGGAAAAAGCAATGTGGAAAGTAGATGGGATCTTGCTTTCATGATGGTTTAGATATTTTGATTACTTTCTTGTTCATGTCTGTTAAGTATTTCTGGTTTTCATTCCTTTATAGCTTTTGAATTTTAATTTTGAGATAATTTTTATTATCTCAAAATTATTGAGATAATTTTCATTATTTAACTTTGAGATAATTTTAATTTTGAGTATGTGAAGTCAGGGCTGCATAAGACCACGTAGAAGTTGTTCTCCTGTTGGGTGCTACGTTCAGTTCCTATATTTAGGATTTTCAAGTGAAATTTGGGAGGGGAGTGGCAAATCATTGAGGACAGTAGAACAGGGAATGTATTGTAGAGAAGCTTCTTGCCTGGCTGCAGCCTATTTGCATGCATGTCTGTTCTGCTTCCTGCTAGGAGGTGTTTTTCCAAAACATCAAAAGGAAATGGGAAAGGATGGGACTGTTTTTTATAGAAGAAAAGGAATTATAGCTAGTGAGATAAAAAGGTTTCACGTTGACTTTTACTAACAAGATAAATTGACTTAATTTTTAGTATTTAGTCACATATTTAACATCAAGATATGAATCAAGTTTCAGTTATTTCTTTATAATCTGCTGGGAGTGTTTAGAAGTCAGTATGATATAGGTGAAGTGGCTATTTATAAAAAACTGGAATATTTTAAGTTGTTCAGCTGTGATTAGTACTAGAAAGAAGTTATGTTTTTAAAAATTACACCAATAAAAATAAGATATAATTCAGTGATTTTACCAGACTGTAAATACTCAAAGAAATGGTGACTTCTGTGTTGAAGATACAGTTGAAACGAGCAGAGTCTGACTCAAGTTGTATGATACGTGTGGGTGCAGAAGAGTTTCTGCTGGTGAGTGACATTGTTTAGAGGATATGTGGGCTTTTTTTACTTTTTTTTTCTTTTTTTTAAAAAAAAAAAACAAAAAACAAGCCCCTGTTTCCTGGAAGGAAACTGTGGCCTCCAGCTCATTGTAATAACGTAGTTCTGAGACATGCAGCACTGCTTCTCCGAAACCTCCGCAGTCGTTTTCACAAGAAAAGTTTAACTGCTCTGAACTTATGTTTGTTCTTTCCTCATGAGCTTCATACGGCTCCATCGGCTTTCGGTCATATGGAAGAACTGGATGTTTAACCAAGAACCTGAACATGTGTTTCAGGTGGAAAACTCCAAAGACAATGAGGAAAACATCTTACAAAGAGAAGTCCCGCTCAGGCAGTCCCGTCGGAGGTTTCGGAAGATCAACCAGAGGGGCGAGCGTCAGACCATCACTGACAACGTGGATTCCAGCAGTTACCTGTCGGTGAGTCTGCTCTCACTTGGCCAATCTCCTTGGCATCATGGCTAGCTGGCATTTTGATTTATTGGGAAAAGCTGGTGAGATGAAATAATCTGTGTCATTTTTGAGAACACTTTTTTTTGCTTGTTGGGAAGCAGTAGAGTGCTTTGAATTTGAACACCATAAAGTAGAAGTGAAGATTCAGGCACTAGCTAGAAAAGAAGTTTTTTGGTTTAGGGGTTTTGAGTTGAGCACTATAAATAAATCTTAATATGTTGACTGGACAGAGAAATGGTAATTCTTATTTTTTGTTGGTTTTACCTGGAATTCTTTTGGCAAGTGGTAAGAATTGGTGGTTTTGGGGTTTTTCTTCCCTTAAAAAATTTGAACTATGGTTTGGACTTGAGTCAATCACAAATGCAGTATTAACACTATTGTACTTGGCTGTGTTTACTTGCTTAAAAATAGTCTAGTGGTAATTCAAGCATCAAAAAGAGTAACAGCAACTCCTTTGCTAGTCTGAAATAAGATGACAGGCTACATAATGCGCAGTGTGTGAGGACACGTACAGCTGCGGTTTCAAGGCTGCAATGCTTTTATAAAGGTTTCTCTTTACCATTATTTTTCACATACAAACTTCCTGCTTGGTAGCAGAAGATATATGTGTGATCTAGACAAATTATTTCATTTAAAATAATTGTTCTGGATACTTGGACTTGCTTTGTAAATTAAAGATTAAAAAACAAGTACTGATGTTGAAGTTACACAAACCTGGAGTAGTCTTCGTGCACGGGAAAGAAAAAAATTCAATTTCTCCCCCTTTTTTCCTATCTACCTTTTCATCTCTCCGAAAGGTACAAAGCTTCTCTTAGTGATACGCTTCAAAACAGCTCATGTGTGCAGTTAGATATAAACTTAAAAGATTTCCTCTGTTTCAGAATAAACTGCTGGTTTTCTTGCACGTCGGTAGCTGTTGTATCGCAGGTGGTGATTTTAGACTCTCCACAGCATTAGCATGTCTGGGAGTAAAGGTTATTTTGGCATTTGTCTTGTCAGCAGAAGAGCTCTCCTTGCTGTGACAGGAAGAGAATATGCTTTTTGATGTTTAACGTCCTCTGCCATCTCATTTCAAGAACTGTCACATGTGCTGGATTTTATCATTAGTAAAGTAATCCGAATTAGTTATTGTCTAAATGAGATGTTGGATCCTCATGCTCTGGGCAGTCGTGCATAAGGCTGTATTAGGAATTAAATTCCAATCTGTGTGTGTGACAAAAATCTGTCTCTTCCTCTTTTGTGTTTCTGTGGCATTGAATAAACACATGGAAAATAATTCTGAGACTTTGGTGCTAAGAGGAAGGGAGTCCCAGGAACGGCTGGCGCTGGTGCTACCTGTGCAGCTTGCTTGGAGGGTGCAGGAGAAGGAACTCTGGGATCTTTGTTCTAAGGAAGACCAAGTTAGACATGTTGAACAATTTCAGAGGTTGTCAGTTATGATGCAAAGAGTTGGTGTGGTACATTCACAAGATTGTGATTAGTCAACAAATTATGTCCTCATTAGGATTTTGCTTGATGTTGATTTATTTCTTCGTGTTACCAAGCACATGGAGCGCACGTGTGTGTCTGCGTGTGTAGTTACGTGCTGCAAATCTGGTGACTTCCTCAGATCTATGAATACATACATTTTGATCAGAATTTGATGAGAAACAGTATAAACTTCATAAATCAACAAGATATTCCTAAATATGCTTTTATGCTAGGTGTTTTCCTGGGTGAGTGAGTGCTAAGTGGCGAGGAGTAAACAACTACCTCTCTGAGAGAAAATCTGCAAGCTGTTGGGTTTTCAGCAGTCGGAATTGAAATACCAACCCTTGCTTCGTAGACTGTGAGCTCCTAATTGGAAAGTGTTATACTCACAGTACTTGGTGTAGCGAGAAGTAATTTGTAACTCAACAGATGACTGAGGAAATCAAAACATGATAACCAGCTGCCTATCTGACAAGTAAATAAAAGTTGGGTGCCTGTATTTTTCCATGTTCCGTTATAATCTGAGAAAATAATGAATTTTTCTGAGGTGTGGTTTGTTCTGTGTCTAGTTTTAATTCTTACCTATATGAATTTATTTATACATGGCTGTTGGTTCCCAATAATCTTTAAAAACAAGGCTTTATAGTAGAACCCTTCTCATCAGCCCACGTGAGAAGGGGCAGGATAAGGAGGGAGGGTTTTTTTGAATGAAAGTTTTATTTGACAAGAACTTGTAATAAACGTTTTCTGCCAGAGTGGGAAAACTGTTTACAAACTTGCTGGCAGATTTCCTCTCTGGCATGATGCTAATGAATAAACGCAGTGTTGGATTTCACTCTCCAGCCTGTTACTAAACCCTCTTTGACAGATGCTGAATGTGGCCTGATGGAGCTTTTGTGAGCCCTGCTTGCTCAGGGTGGGCTCTTTCCAGCCAGTCAGGCTCCAGCAGAATGATGTTAAGAGCACTCAGTGTGACTCTCTTTTAAGTTTTGAAATGCCTAATCCCTCAGACACAGGTAGTTTTCTGCTTTCTAAAAAAAAAAAGTTAGTTCCTCTAAGTGTTGAAATTCAGTGTTGCTTTATCCCAGGTCAGAGTTTTTCCTTTCATGATTAAATAGAAGATTTCTTGGTTTTGCTTTTAAGGAGAATTATCTATGCCGTCTCCATTAACTTCTTAAAATGTAAATCTCTGCATTAAATATACTCTGATTAGTGTTTATGATTAAAGTTAATCTTTGTTTTTATAAAACATTACCCGTTAGGTTGTGACATGAGCTTGCATCTGCTTCTCACATGGAGCTCCCTGCTTGTTATTGCCAGAACTCATTCTCTATAAATCCCCGTGATTGGCCATGAAATAAAGATGTGTATGCAGATACTTTAAGTAATATTTTAAATTATTTTTACCATCTTTGGAGCTCTTCCTTTCTCTTATGCCTTTTATTTAAGTAGAAGAGCCCTAGTACTTAGTTTAACTGTATATCTCAGTATAGTTGACATTCAAAATATGGTGGGTATCTTCAATTTTTTTTTTTTCCTTCCCCTTGAGTGAACCAAAGTTAAAAGTGGATCATATGGTTGGTTTCTTTGGTGAAGGCGTTGCCATTTAGACTTATTTACTATGCTTTTGTGGTTCACAGAGCAATATTGTTCCACAAGAGCACTGATCTCCTGCAGAATAAGTATATAAAGTTGGAGTTGTGTGTGTGTTGGTTTTTTTTCCCTTCCAGTAAAATACAGTGACCATATGATGACAGTCTTCTTTCTTCTCACACAAACTGGACAGGTTTATATTTCTGTTTATACCTTCGAAGTGTATAACGATGCAAATTTGTTCTTGCAATACCTATGCAAGAAAGTAAGTTCGACTCGCTCTTGGTAGGTAGGTGAACAGACTGAGGTCTGGCTTCCACTTGGAGAGATGTGCAGGAGCCGTCTCAAGGTTCTGCTGGCACTTGGTTTTTCCCTTCTACAGCAGAGCTGGCTGGAAAGATCCTGGGGATAAGTGTGTGTTTGGTGAAACACTTCTCAAATGTTGTTTTTCCAGGATGCAAAATAGCACTGCTGCCCACAAAGTGACAGAGGAGGTGCCTCCATTGTGGTGGGACACGTGCAAGGCAAAGGCCAAGGTGACAGCCCCAAGCACATCTGAGCATCCTCCTGATGACTTGGGATCTCTTTATCCCTGGGCATTTCTGGCCTCTCTTACCTTTTTCATTTTTGTCACTTAATAACTTGCATGTCAACCCCACAACGACATCCTGACTGCGTGAGGCAGGAGTCGTATGGAGAAGGCTCTTACTCAGACTTGATGGGTTAGCAGAATTGTGCTGTTGGTGTTAATTACACCTGCTCTTGCTTCAAATCTGATTTGTTAGCACGGTGGCGTATCTTTTTGGAGATATGGACTCTGTGCATATTACTGTCTGTGATGTAGATAAGAATCCAGACAGGATCCAGGGTCATGCAGCAAGGCATTGTCACAACTGAGGTAAATACTTCCTTAGTCATTTCTAGTTCTTAGTTGAGTTCTCAACCCAGTAATGCAACTGTATTTCTTCATTACAAAAGAAAAAAGTAATTGTGGTTGACTTGGTTCAACTAAGTCCCAAATTTTTGTGACCTTACAGCAGATGATTACAAAACTACAGGTGACTTGTCTATGTTAACACACAAAAAAAAATGTTTAATAGCAGTTCTGGTGCTTTATAGAAGTTAAATTGGTGTTTCTATCTTGGATCAAGGAATTGGGAAGTAAACGGTTCAAATATTTATCTTCACAATTAAAATATAAAACCTGAAATACTAAGTTTTGCACTCGTATTTCTTGCAGTGATCAAAACCAAATGGGGTTTAACAGTTTGATACAAATTTCTACATGACCCTCAAACCTGTAAACTCTAATCTTTTTTTATTTGATTAAGATTTTTCTAATTTATTACCTACATACTTTTTTTTTTACAGTTCTCTTGCTCAGTGATTTTTTAAAAATTAAGACTATTTGTACTTCTAAAAATAGAGCATGTATGATGCAATGCATATTTCTATGGAATTGTGACAAGATTTTGAATTATTTTAAACTGTTAATTCATTATAGAACAGAATAAAGAAGTCTGTACCAAACTTCTAGTAGTAATCCTCTCTCTCAGAGACACAAATTTACTCTTTTTTTAAAACTCTTGTAAGAGGATGATGAGGTTTAAAAGATTTATTATAATAAGTTTTATGGACAGTATCTTAATATTTGCATCATGTAAAAAATTTCCTGGAGCCTTGTAGAAGCATTTATCTTCAGGGAAGTCTGTCACTAAAGACTGCTTGAGTGGCAAGTTTCTTGTTCTTTGATCATTACTTAATGTAATCCTGTCAGAGGCTGGAGTTAGCGTCGGGTAGCTCACAATTGTCGGAAGTTAAGTCACATTTCAATATACTAGATGAAACCCATTAGGTTCTTTCCCATCACTAATCCTTTCCCTTTTAAATGCTATAAAACACTATGGCTCTTTTATAATCTATTTTTAACTACCAAGTAAAATTGCTGAAATGGTACCTTTTATTGATACTTTAATGCACAAATAATTTGAAAATATTACCAATATTTTATTGATCTAAAAGAAATCAGACCAATTTACAGCATGCCTCCAGCTGACTTTTGTTAAACTGGGATGCAGCGTTGGCTGGCATCTATTTATTTGGAATATTGGTTAATTTTCATGAGGCTGTGGCTGACCTGCGTGTGACTAAAATCACTTGTTCTTGAGCTGGAGGATGATTCTCTTTGCAGCTCACTGCTTTTTAATGTGTTTATGTCCACGCTTCCTCTTTTTGACACTTGCTTGACAGAATTTTAGCTTTACTAACTGATGAATCAGAAGAACATTTAGGTCTTGTTGAAATCCACGAGTCTTGCTCTGTACTTAGTGGGTACAGAAGTTTATGTTATTGATAGCTTCCTGGAGATGTTGTGTGATGCAAAGAGATAACGCCAGTTCCTTCTTCCTGATGGTGGTTTTACAATGTGGAGATGAGAACAGAGAAAATCCTCATCTTCAGTTTTGCATGGCTTAGGTTGGATCCCAACTCACAGGTCGTATGTGCTGAAGAGCATCAACGTGTGTAGGAACCTCCATTAGCCAGGCCACCAGCTCAGGGCAGGACCTCTGTCAAAGCTCACTGGCGCAGTCACTTGTTTCCAGCTTTGTTGAACTCCTGCCATTTTAAGTGTTTTTCTTGCTTCTGTGATCAAAAACAAGCTGCCTCTGCAGCACGTTCACTTCCTGAGCAGACAACTTCAGGTTTGTGGTGGCCTGCACCCAAAAGGAGCTGTCTGTGTGGGTGTGGGTACAGGAGAGGAGGGGGATGCACGTGGCTGGAGCCCACGACTCTTCTGGAAATGAAAATTACTGTAAAAGTGCCAGATTGGTCTTTGGGGGTGGGGGGAGAGGCTCTGAATGATGTAGCAGCTCTGCTAACAAGTGATGGTAATGGAGAAGAGAGGGGCTGGAGAGCTGCCTGGTGGAAAAGGACCTGGGGGTCTTGGTTGACAACTGGTTGAATATGAGCCAGCAGTGTGCCAAGGTGGCCAACAGCATCCTGGCCTGGATCAGCACTAGTGTGGCCAGTAGGACCAGGGAAGTTCTCTTCCCCCTGTACTGGGCCCTGGTGAGGCTGCACCTCAAGTGCTGGGTTCAGTGTTGGGCCCCTGACTGCAAGAAGGACATGGAGGTGCTGGAGCGTGTCCAGAGAAGGGAACGGAGCTGGGGAAGGGTCTGGAGCACAAGTGTGCTGAGTTCCCTTGTGGCTGAGGGAACTGGGGGTGTTGAGCCTGGAGAAAAGGAGGCTGAGGGGAGACCTTGTGGCTCTGTGCAAGTCCCTTGGAGGAGGGTGCAGAGAGGTGGGGGTGGGTCTGTTCAGCCAAGGACCAAGGGACAGGACAAGAGGAAATGGGCTCCAGTTGTGGCCAGGGCAGTTGAGATGGGATGTGAGGAAGAATTTCTTTGCTGAAAGGGTTCTGAGGCATTGGAAGGGGTTGCCCAGGGCAGTGGTGGAGTCCCCATCCCTGGAGGGATTGAAGAGTTGTGCAGACACAGTGCTGAGGGACATGGGTTAGTCATAGGGGACTGGTCAGTGTTGGGTTCATGGTTGGACTCGATGATCTTAAAGGTTTGTTCCAACCAAAACAATTCAATGATTCTGTGATGTCAGAGGCTTCTGCTTCCCCGGCTATAGGCTGCTTCACCAGTGGAGGTGGGAACAACCTCCAGCCAGGTTCTGCTGGCATCCAGCATGGGAACCAGTGCTCGGCATCTCTGCCGAGGTGGCTGCCCTGGGACACTTCTCTTTGCTCCTGTAAGCAAGGGGAGAATTGCCAGATGCACATTTGCTCGTGTTTTATTTTCCATATCGATTCTGTCTGCTCGTTTTGTCAGCAGTGTGTCTGTCAAGGACTCCCCGAAACTGGTTATGATGGTCATCAACAAAACACCTGTCCTCAAAGTGTGCTGTGCATGAAAAACCTACCTAGGAATTTCCATAGACCACTGGTGTTTCCCAAACCAATTAATGAGCGTCTGCAGTTTCCAAAGATTAATGACTTGGATAGGCTGTGCATGAAATAAGAAAATACTTACTGAAAATACTGCCCTTTGGTTAAAATTTGGTGGTTTTCAGATTAAAATTTTACTTTTTAAAAAAAAAAATAACTTATGCAATATGTAAATCCCAATTTATCCATAATGAAAGTGGTTGTAATTATGCAAAATTTATATTTGGGGGTTTCCCTGAAGATTTTTTTTTACAGACTTGATATAAACTGTGAATTACAGCAATCACCTCAATTTGGAGGTGACACGTGCAGCTGTTTAACAGCATTTAAGAGTGATGCACAAACGAAACTACATCAAACGGAAACTAGGGAGGATTTATTTTAAGCCAGCACCTGTATTTACTCAAATCTGGCTGCTGGCAGTGGCGTCCAGCCCTTCTCGTTGCCCATGGGAGAGCCCAGGGCAGCAGGCAATGGCGCTGTGTTGAGATGTGGCATCGTTCTCCTGTAGAAGGGACAGAGATCTTCATGCTCTGCCAGGAATCATTGTTTTTCCTTTTGTTTTTCCTTTTGTTTTTCCTTTTGTTTTTCCTTTTGTTTTTCCTACCAATGCTTACACCATAATTTTCTTCTCTCCAATTTTCTCTTACCTCAAATACTTTTTAAAAAAAAACCCAAAAAACCCCCTTTCTCTGTCTTGAATAAGATGAGCACTTAATTGTACAGCTGCTCCTTGCCCAGGTGTTGGTGAAAGCTCCATGACCCCAGCATCATCCCTGCAGCAGGTTTGTGTGTTCCTCTCCCTTTGCTCAGCAGAGCAGCAGAACTGAGCTCGTCTGTGTGATAATTCAATAAAAAAAACTTGTGGATATTTTTACGCTTATTTCTTACTTACAATCCGAACGTAGGACTGCACATCAGTGTTTTTAACAACTGAGCACTTCCACCAGGAAGACTGGGACCATTTGGAAACGGATCCTGAGCACAGTCTGTCCTTTGCAGGAAAACCTCCCCACTCTGTTAACTGGGATTGAACTGGAGAGTTGCTCAGACCTTGACCTAAGCTGGTGCTGTGGGAAGGATGTCGTCTTCTGCCTGTTGTTGCTCCTTGGCACCTTGTGGCAGAAGAACCTTTCAAAAATTCTAGATATGCTGCAAATTAACATGCACAAGAAGTAAAAATTCAGGTCGTTATTAATGTGCTGTCCACGCAATAATGACTTATCTGCTTCTTCTTTCTTTCACTGCGTAGACAAATTTACACCATGGTAGAAATTTACTCAGTTCCTTGGAAAATGCCTGAGAAAATATTTTATGTAGCATATTCAGAGAGTTAATCTCTGTTTTGATGGACCCTAAGGGGTTGGGTGGCAGTTCCAAAGTCATTAATTCTTTACAAGCAGCCTCTTATGCAAACTACATTGAGAATGATGTGTAAGGGCTGTGCCCACTGCTCATAATTGTATCGCGTCACTCAGGTGGTTGATGGTGAAAAGCAGCACTCTGCACCCAAAAAAGGCATTTCAATCTTTCTGGGGACTTAAAAACCTGCTGTGTATGAACTGCTGTTCTTTGTCAGATCCTTTTTTTTAACATTATTGTTTCAGTCTTTTGAAATGACACATATTGAGTGGCTTCTTGTAGAAAACTGACAGGGTAGTAGCCAGCAAGCTGGTCTCCTGCATGCGGGGAGATGGTAGCAAGCGTGGATCTGTTTTGTATTTCCTGTCTTCCATCTGGGTTGTTTCTCTTCAATATGCTGTGCTGAAGTGTAGCAGCCTGGTTGTGTTCTCATTTGTAACCAACTCAACCTTTCGCTAAGGTTTTAGGTTCCTCACGTCTTACGAGAGAAGTAGTTGTGTGAAAGGTCATTTTGTATTTTAACCCCGAGAGTTGGAAGTTTGAATTGTTGGGTTGAATGTCCCATAACACTGAAGGGCTTCTTTAAAGGACTGTAATGGTGTTGTCTTCAATTATTCAAGTTAAAATTGTTTTCTAATTTAGAATATGGAAATTCACATCAACTCTGTCATGTTCTTTGGAAACCTTCTGGACCAAGTTACGGACTGAGAATATCCTGAGCCATTTTCAGTTAAAATCACCATCAGAAAATGCCAGTGCATAATGCAAACATTTGGATGCCCTGTTTTCCTTGAAAAAACTTGGCATAAAAACCATCTGTACGAGAGAATAGCTAGAAGAATATCTCTGGTTTTGGCATAGAACTGATTGCTATCTAATGACATTTAACAGCATTTGTAATTTTATATTTGATACGTGGAAACTTTCTTAATGGGGATATATTTGACAGATGAAATACTTGAAATAGTTGATTAAATGAAGTCTCTGGCTAAATGGGACCGTCATTGTAGCTTAATTCCTTGTTGATCCTTACTGTGCTCTTGCAAGTCAGAATTGCTTTCTGTCGCTGAGTATTAAAGTTTTTTGTTCTCATATAAATAAGCTTTAATTTGAGGTAATGTAGCCACAATAAACTGGATGCTCGTATTGTCTTTATGATTTTGATTTTCTTTCCTTTTTAAAGTTTGGCTAACAGCTGTGGTTTGTAAACTTGGAGTTGTAGGTATGGCAGCTGGCACATCCGTTGCTTTATCTGTTAAGATCAGTTTCTCAGGTCGAGTGAGTTTTTACTGCTGTTTTGCTCTAAGTGAAGGGAGAGACCCCAAATGATGCTGGGGAAAAAAATCTCCAAGAACATACTGAGTTTTCCATTTTTACTCAGTTTTCCATTTTTCAAGGCAATAAGGACTGGATCACACCAGAAAATGAGAAAGTTTGGAAATCATTCCTGTGATGTTAAATGTGATGTGGTGGTAAATGTTCATGAGATGTTATGCTTGAGATGATGCTCGTGTCACATACACTTTTCAAGCTGGATGCCCTGGCTACTAGTAGATGAAAGTTGACTGTTCAAAATCACCCTTGCTTAGAGAGAAATTCTGAAATTTGGTAGAAATCAGATCCCTCCCCTCCCTGCCTTCTTTCAGGCTTCCAGTTTGGTGTTAATTCTCAAGAAAAATGACAGAACAAATATTGGAAGTGACATTTTAATGATTATTAACCTCATCTGTGGAGTTAGTGTATTATTCTCAAGGTCATTTAATCAGAGGCCTTTTTCTTGTGAGGGATGTGCTGGTACCTTATGTTCTAAATAGTCTTAATCTGCTCGTTTGAACTTGAGATACAGATTTTATAAATGAGAGAAGAAAAAGTGGTATTTTGCCTTGGCTTTCATACCAA
>NW_010291924.1:0-50385 GCF_000700745.2 Antrostomus carolinensis | reverse complement strand
TGCGAAGAAGAGCATCACGCAGATCATGAAGGACAAGAAGAAGCAGACGCAGCTCACCCTGCAATGGTAGGGCTCCGGCGGCGACAGCCCGCCGCCCGCCCCCGCCCCCGGAGCCCGAGCCGGAGCCGCGACGGGGCCACCGGCAGCCGCTGTGTCCCTCAGGCCCAAGGCGACATCTCTCCAACAGCTGAGCCGGCGACAAGGGCTACACCCCACAATTCTTTTAGAAATACTTGTCATTTGTGAGGTTGTGGAATGTTTGGTTAGTTGGTTGGTTGTTTTAGTTTGGTTTGTTTGTTTGTTGAGGTTTTCTTTTTTTTTTTTCGAATAAGCCTCCTCTACAAATAAGGACATTCCCCAAATTTCTGCTTTTTTTACATTGACAGAGCTGTATCAGTTAACAGAAGCGTCTGTCATTGTCTCAGTACATGGCTATCCATGAAACGTATCGAAAAAAATGTAGAAACGAAACATTACTTAAGAATTACATTTGTGAATAGATGTTTTAATTATCCTTTAAGGCTACGACTGTTAGATTTTTCACTGTCTTATAATGTTGTTGGGGTTTTTTTACGTTTTATTCTACCATACATGGAAGCCCTCAGTTTACTTCATTTTATCTGGGCAAAAACTAACCAAATAAGAGGTCAAATTCTGCAGACATTAATTGATAAATGTTTCTATTAAAGTGCACTTGAAATTAGAGAGGAGTGCTGTTGAATTAAATGTGAACTTAGTTACCAAATGCAGACTGTAAATCTAGATTTTTTTCCTTCTAACTGAAAAATGAGAGTAATCCAAATTGCTCAGTTACTTACTCTAGTTTACATATAACTTCTGAGTGCAAATCTTAGCCATTTGAGTCTTGCAAGTTAGTGCAAAATTATTCAGTTTGCAGCATTTACTACACAGTATTTTCTTACAGATTTGGGTAGTTCGAGAAATAAATTTATTGCACTTATCCCAGGAGGAGCAAATAATGTAAACTGATGAAGAACAGAAACAGGACAACAGTGAAATACCCAGCTGTTACCAAGAGTTTGGTTCAAGTGAAGACAGACAGTTTTTTACTTTAGTTTTTGAAATTTTACTTTAATCACTGTCACTAGGCACTTGTATTCTGTAAACTGATTGGGAAGCTACATAAAAATGCACCCCCTTCAGAAAAAGGCAGTTCTTTGCTTTGCAGTATGATTTGGTCAAGAAACAGTTTCAGGTTCAGCATGGAAATTAAAAAGCAAAAGTAAGAGGAAAAGAGACATTAGCCCAGGTGTTAAAGATACAGTGGGACAGAAGATGCAAGTTCAAGCCCCTGCTCTGTTCCTAAAATATATGAATACTTTATATTTCAAACCTCAAAATATAAATATATTAATATTTATATTGTATGTTTCAAACCTCACTCCAGGTTTTACATATTCTGCAACTAACCTAAGCACCAAGCGTGGAGTCAGTCTTTAGTGTCTGTCTTGTTCAGGAGAAACTCATCTGTGTGCTCTCGTGGAATTCTTCCGTAAAAAATAAAAAAAAAAAAAAAGAGGGCAGTACCAAAAACCAAAAGGAAAATAAATTCAGGAGATATGGCCTGTTGCTTCTTACTCTGGTAATTTCTTTCTCTATACAGGCTGGAAGAAAACTACATTGTCTGTGAAGGAGTTTGTTTACCAAGATGCATCCTTTATGCCCATTATTTAGACTTCTGCAGAAAAGAGAAGCTGGAACCTGCCTGTGCTGCAACTTTTGGGAAGGTAAAGAGTAAATGCCTTCATAATTTGTTGGATTAATTCTTTGATAAAATCACCATTTAGTACACTTGTGTCAAAATTCTCAAATTCACATGTTTTTCTACTACTAATGTACAGGGAATCAGACTAATTACACTGTTCCATATTAAGGGATTTCATGACATCAGCTTTAGGAGAATGAAACTGAAATTCCCTTTGATTTATTGTTACTTCATACAAAAAAAAGGGCATTCTCTCGGAGAGCTTTTTTTTTTCCTTTTTTGATGATGGCATTAATGGGGTTCTTTCCGCAAAACCAGATCTGACATGGACAACACTTTTAATTATGCTAAAGGCAGTGTAAAGTGAGATGTGACACAAAAAGCAATACAAAAAGGGGAATAAAAATTAATAACACAAAGAGCTCTTCAATGAAAAATTGTTGATTCATCCTCTTTTCTACCCTTCTCTACAATTAATCCTGAAATCATTTAATGAAAGGGAGATGTGAACTCTCCAAATTAAATCCTGCATAGTTAGTGAAACAGGAAACCAAAAATGCTTCAAGGATCATCTTTTTTTAAACACTGCTGATCTAGTAATTGTTCATACATCGCAAAATGCATTAATTTAATTAAATAATAATAATGGATTTAAAATCCTGTTCATAAAATGTTCACTTACTGATTTTTTCCTCTTGAATCAGATATACTGAGAAAGTGTACATCTAATTTTAATGACACAGTTTCATGAACAAGACAATAGCTTTCCATTTAAACCTTATTTTGACAGTGATCTATCTATTAGATGTATCTGTTAGATCTACCTCTATTACCAAATTACTTTTTTACTTAATAAATCTTTTGCATTAGGCATCATTCTTTACAGGAAGAGTAAGATGTTTTTAGGGCACTAATCTCAATCTCAGGAGTCTAGTGACTGAATGTTTTGCTTGACTTGGATTAAATCACATAACATGAATTCTTTATGTGCAGCATAGAGCTAGCTAACAGAAACTTTTGTAAGGGTTTCAGTGAGCGTAAATAAGTTTAAGACTGTCCAGCACTTTGATAGTGGAGGGCACAGAAGTACCTGTGAAGCAAATATTTGCTTGCTTTAACCTTCAGATCGCAATTTTCAAATAAAAAATCAATTCATTTTTAGTTGTTTGACTTTGAAAACAGAATAGCTAGAGAGCAGATCTTTCCCTGGTCCTGTTTAGATCTCTGAAGCAAAAGGTACAGTTGTACTTCAGGGACCTGAATGAAACAAGATCCTGGTGAAGAAAACTAGATTTTAAATTGTAGAACTGAAAGCAGAAAGGAAGAACATGTGGGAAGGGTGGGAAGGAGTTTATGTGTGGAAATACTGGAGATATGCAGCAAGATGGACTAGGATGGAAGGACCCCTGCGGTGTAAAACGTGCTTAATTGTTTATGTTGTGATGCAAGTGTCACAAATATTTATTCATGAACTACATTAGACCATATGTTTGCACTACGATTTTTCTATGGACAGATTGCTAAGAAAAGATACCCGTGTTAGAAATTAATACAGTTGTTTTCTCTTTAGACCATTCGCCAGAAATTCCCTCTCCTTACCACAAGGCGGCTTGGAACCAGGGGCCATTCAAAGTAAGGCACAATTATTTGTGTATCCACTTACAAAACACATTCTAGGAATGGCACGTATTTCCATGTCTCCAAAATATATACTAATTGGAAGGGGGTTTATTCAGATGACAAGCTGCAAGTGATAACTTTCATGAACATGATGAAACTGATACAGAGTTTGAGTTTGAAAACATTACTGCAGGCATTATTTCTAAAATGAAACTGATTAAGCTTCTAAAACTTGTCATTGTATTTACAGAGCCATGCATCTGTTGCAAATTTATGTCAAAAGGTTATATATGAAAAAGTTATATAGTACGTGTATCTTTGTTACAGCTGTTAATCTTTCTATAAATAATGTGCAATTTAACTATGATTTTATTTGCCTTTTGTGATCCTAACAACTTTCCTTGTGTTCTCTACATAACAATATGGATTAATTTAAAGACAATAGAAAAAAGAATTATCTTAAATTGAGAAGAAGGTAAAGAGAAGAAATAGCCAGTCGATTCCACCTTAATTGGAACTGGCACTGGAGATGTAATTTGTGAATTTTAGGTTTTGTTGCACTATAAACAAAGGTGGGGAAGATTTTAAATTCCAAATTTTTACAGAGTCATTTTATTTCTTGAGTATGTTTCAAGTATTTATTGTAAATAATGATTAATAAAAATAATGCAAAGGCAATAAAAGCTACATAGAATCCTAGAATGGTTTGGGTTGGAAGGGACCTTAAAGATCATCTAGTTCCAACCCCCCTGACATCAGCAGGGACACCTTCCACTAGACCAGGTTGCTCAAAGCCTCATCCAGCCTGGCCTTAAACACTTCCAGGGAGGGGGCATCCACAGCTTCTCTGGGCAACATGTTCCAGTGTCTGACCACCTTCACAGTAAAGAATTTCTTCCTAATGTCTAATCTAAACCTGCCCTCTTCCAGTTTAAAACTGAATATTTTTCTTTTTTAGCAGAGGACAGTTCTTGCATAGTTTCTGTCACAGTCTTACAAATTTGTAATTTATTGATTTTTTTCAAGAGAGAGTACACAATCTGTATTGTATAGAGGAAAACTGAAACTGAAGTTAATTTCTCTTTTTGTAGATGATCTATAGATGCTGAATAGAGGGGTTTTAAGGAGAGTTACTTTTGGAAAGGTTATTTATAGGGGAAAAGAGAGATTTCATATATTGTCTGCTGTGATGAAATTCAGCTATGGTTACAGGCATAAGCTGATGTCGACTTGGCCAGCTTTGCAAACGGACATTTGCTGCTGGTGTTAGGTTTAAAATTTTAGGAGATTTGGCATTCATAATCTGTGCAGCAATATTTGACAACCTACTAATTCATCAGTGCCTTGGTTAAGTCTTAGTCAGGCTCATAACCCAACATATTTAAGAGAACCACTTTCAAATTATAATGAATTAAATTACACAAAGGGAAAAGTCTCCCAAATGCTCATCATGTTTTTAATCTGACATATCTAACAAATTCATAAACAAGATCCAATCAAGATACAGTTTTCCAAAACGTATCACATTGTCCTGGTTTTTGCTAGGATAGGGTTAATTTTCTTCTTAGTAGCTAGAAAGCCCTGTGCTTTGGTTTCAGTGAGGATTGTTATGAGAACAATGTTGATAACACACAAGGACACTGTGCTTGGGCAGTTTCCAAGAAGAGAGGACTGGAAGGGGGGGGTAGAGAAGAAAAGTGCAGTAGTTAGTAAAACCCAGAATTGACAGTTGGATGTGCCAATAAAATATTCCATATCGTATTATGTCATGTTTAGTATATTAACCGGGGCTGACTGGAAAGGGGGGGGATTCTCTCAGGAATTGCTCGGGCTCGTTTTTCCGGGATTGTGATTTCAGTTTCTGGGTTCCTTTTCACTCCTCTGGGATCATTATCAGTGGGTGGTGAGCAATTGTGCTGTGCATCACTCATATATATAGTTGCTATAATTATTACTCTTATTATTATTATTTTATTTTTACTCTAACTATTAAATTGTTCTTATCTCAACCTACAAGTCTCCTCACCTTTACCCCTCCAATCTCCCCAATTCCCTGGGGAGGGGGGGAAGTGGGTCGGGGGGCTGCAAGTGGCTGGGTCTTGTTTGGCTGCCAGCTAAGTTAAACTATCACACACATGTCTGCATAATTTAAAAAACAGTAAGTCAGTGTCTATTAAATAAAGGTGTATGTTTCACATCTAGTTTTTGACATGGGAATCTAGCTACAGAATTAATTATGTTGGGCCATGTGTCACTATATTCCCCTTTTCTCGAAGACATTTAACAGTATTAGCTCAGAAATACCTCATGCCCAACATTTCTTTGGCAGATCCCATATCCCTACTGACCTTGATGGTATTATCTGCCATATTTTCATATGGATTAACTGTTCTTGAACAATTTCCTCAAAGAGATGAGGCATCAGCAGGTTTTGTTTGAACATCTGGCATTTGTTTCTCCCTATTTTTTTAACCAGAGTTTTCTTCAGAGACTTTTCCTCTACAATTCTTATTTCCACTAAGAAACATTTACGTTGTTCTTGCTGTGCAAAAAAGGATCTCACAAAAGCACAAGTGACAATATCTCAAATTCAGAGACCGAATACAGCAGCAAGTAGTCATAGAGAAGTGGCAGTATAAATAATAATCTCTGATTATCTCTCTCTCTCTGATGTTGTGGACCATATTATTCTCAGAAACACAGGCTCACTGAGTAGCAAATTAATTTCTGCTTTTGCCAAGTAGCAGTTACTCACACAAATACAATTTACATAAGTATTGCCATTAAATTAATAAGCAAATTAAGAGACTGTTCGTAAGTTTTGATAAACAACTAGTTACCCTCTGCTTTTATGTCAGCATGGGCTCTAAATGTTTTAAGCTGTTTCTGTATGGAACAAAGCTGGGTTACTGGGACTAGTAAGAGACACTTCTTACTAGCAATTAAATCTTGCTTTTTTAAGCATGGTAATGTAGTGACATTGTTTTTGTTCTGTCATCGCTGTCATTATTTCAATATAATGTTAGTAGGAGCAGTAATAGTACTGACTGTTCCTGACAGTGATGTTTCATATGTCAGTATTACCTAGGAATTCTGATAATTGTCCAGGACTCTACTAAGCCAGATGCTGCAAAAGCATGAAAGGAAAATGACAATTCCTGTCCAGTGGAATAATTGTTCTTATGTTGCAGAGAAAAGCCAATTCCCCAGGAATAAAATGCCTCATTGGACACTGCATGCATACACAGTAACATATCAATAGAGCCTGGCTGTGGTCAGAAGAAAGCAAGGAAAATCCGTTCCCTTTTCCATCATCTTCAAGGTGACAGAAATTGTTTTTCTCCCAAGAAACAAAGCCAAGCTCTTTCTAGCATTCTCATGAGTATGAATTGGATTTGGTGTGGGATACAGCTGCTGCTCTAAGGTGTGAGATAGATGCACAAATGTTAGTTCCTCCTCTGATTTAAAGCAGCATTTATCATCTCCAGTCCTGGGCAAGGAGAGACTTAAAATGGGTCTAATAGGTCCTAGAACTTTGATCTGCAGAGTACAGGTGTCTCTCTGTGTTTACATCCAACAACCCATTTGTAGAAAAATGTCAGTACTAAAACATTCATTTAAACATTTAGCCAAGAAGGTATGAAACAATCTTATTAACAGAGTTCATTCATCTCTCATGCCCATGCTTGTCATTCCAGATTGCTGAATGTAGGGGAAGTTTTCTATATCCTTGCTGAGGGGAGAGGACACAGCACAATAAATACGGCAAACTGCTCTTAAATTAGTATTTCTTAAGCAACAGTTGTATGTGCAGCAGGTTCTGAATCCACCTTTTTGCATAGGTAATATTGAACATAGTGTGGTCACTGCTAGAATTCAGTTATAATCTTGACGGTACGTGAATTACCTGGAGCAGCTCTCCGGGAAAATGTACATACTGCTCAGGCCATACACACACAAGACTGTTTGAGCTCAAGTTACAATTTAATTTATTTGTAGATTTTGATCAATGATGAATCTTAGCTTTTATCCATCATGTCTGAAAACTATTATCTTATTTATTAGGAGTGATTTAGTGGGTTAATAAAACTGATATGGCAGCTGGCCCTGTGATAACAAGTTATTGCAAGTCCCTGAACAGCTTAAGCCAATCATTTCCTTATCAGCTATCATTTGTGTCAGTGTATGCTTAAATCAGAGCTACTACTTGCGTAGGAACATATGTTACAACAAACCACTGAAATTAAAACAGGAAAGCAGTTCAGTCCATTTTTTTAGAGGTTTGTTAAGAAAATTGAGAATAAGTTTCTTATGATGACTGGTTTCATTTTTTTAGTTATACATGAAAAATATAACATAGTAAAATACATATATATTGTACATACACATAGAAATATGCATATGAAGAGACACAAAGAAAGTACTTGAAGTTGTACATTAAGGATGTTATTGGTGTGTCTGGGATGGGTACACTACTCTCAGCAAGGAATCCAAAATTTAGCTAATTAGCTAAATCAGGCTATTTAGCTAATTAATTTGACTTGTAAGAGATAAAAATCTTTATACCTTATTACTGTCTAAAATATTGCAGGCATAGCTTGAAAAGTCTGGATTATAATTTTTGTAATTGCTTCTGTGTTATGACTGGAAAGCTGTGGTTTTTAGAACTAAAAATTCAGCTACTCAGATCACTGAATAAAGTTAGAATGATAACTGCTGTGCCTTTAAGACACACTGAATAGGTACTGAAAATATCTATTCCTTTCATAACAAAATGTGGCAATGGTAAATACTGATATCTTGGGGTATTCCAGAACAGGGACAAGTATTTTTGCCCACCGCTGGAAACCTGAGAATCCAAATCATGCAACAGTTCCCATTTCTAGCCCAAATATGTTAATACTGATTTAGATGTTGAATAATCTAAATATTGAATCCTAACTTTGTAAAGAAGTAATGCTTTTCCTTGGCCTCTGGACCACTCCAACTTTAGCAGGAAGAAATTCCAGATTTGTGGTGAAAGTGTGAAGTTTTATTTTTAGAATTTAAAAAAAGGCATGTGATTGGAACTGGGAGATTTACGGTGTTGGTACGAGATATAGGCAACTGCTTGCTTACCTGGCCAATGACAAATGTGCAGATAACATTGTTAAGGAAGCAGTCACAGCTCTATTTTGCTTTTCATCCTGTTAGTGCACAACCTTTACAATGTCAAGACTAAGTAAATGCTGTTATTTCAAAGAATCCATACATGTGTATTTTCAATAGCTCTTCTGTCTCATCTAAAATTACTCCATTTTCATGAAAGAAAAAAATGTTCATGCCTTTAGCATTTGTGTCAGAACTCTGTCAAATATTAGGAATTTCCAGATCCAGGTCTTTGGCCCAAGTCTATCTGTTTAACACTCCTAAACCAAAAGCAGTAGTTGAAAACTTCCAGGACTTTAATTTACAACATAGGTAACACAGTACTGTATGTGAAACAGAGGAAAACTATCTAGCATTATGACATTTAATGAAAGATCCTATTGGCATACTAAAATGCCTAGAGGTGTCATTTTGCTTTGATCAGACAACTCTGACTTTAATGGATAAAACCAGAACTGTTATGAGCAGATGGTCCTATGTCTGAGCTTCTGAATACTAACAGGTATTTAAAAATGGTCAGTTCACAACATCACCATCCCTCAGAAAAATACACTTATGAGGCAAGAAAACTAAGAGTAAAGAAATAGGTGGGAAACTCTCGGCCTTTCTGTGGGTCGCCAGGTACCACTGCAATCTGGTGGTGTTAAGTAGACTCATCAGTTTCAGAGAAAGAGTAAAAGCTGTGTCATTTAACAGCAGCCACTTTCAGTCATGTTTCTTGACTGTGAAATCCTGAATGCACACAAGAAACTGTCCAGAAGCAGAATTGCTATTTCAGCTGAGAATTTCAGAGCTACCTAGGCTAAGCAAATATATCATCCTAATGAACATTTTCTTAAATATTATTTGTATCTAATGTGTTAAGTCAGCTTTATAAATATAAAGCATTTAAGGGTTTTGTTCTTAACTGTGACTGCCCAATACAAGAACAAACAGTAAGATTGTGGGTATTTTTTTTAAACAGACATCATCAGGAACAGCAGAGATGAGCTGAAAACTTTTTTTATGTGTTCTATGAACTATTTGCTGGGGACTTTGTGTCTTAAGAGTGTGTTTCTTCAAGCTTTTGAGAAGTTTGAGTGAGATTAGTGCAATGCATTGTGGAGTGTTACCTCTGTGTTAGGCTTGGTTTACATGCAGTGTTCTTGAACTACAAGTGTTAGTTTGAAACAGTTCAGTTCAACCAGCTGCCGTGGTGTTCTGAAGCTAACTTTAGTAAAAAACAAGTGATCCCAAGTATACTGTCCATAACATTCTTAGACAAATTTGGTTTAACACAATCAATTTTAAAATCTATTGAGTGGAATTTATATGACAGGGCCTATCACCTTTGACAGATGAACTCAAGCAAACTTTGGTATGACTGCTTAGAAATAGCTGCCCCCAGCTTGCTCTCCTGCCCTTCTCTTGAAGGTCACTTCTTTTGTAGCAAAATCAGTGGAAAGCAGTAAGTATCTACTGCATAGCTGGTTTTCTTAGCACCAACCCACCCTCTTTAGTGTCTTTGGTTAAGGTGTTGGGCTCAGCACTGCAGAAGCTGAGCAATAGACCTGTTTCCCTCTTGGAGCTCTGTCTAGGAGCAGTAATCTCCAGGAGAGCAGTAAGGGTGGCAAATGTGTATTACAACTGCTTAAGCAGCTAAATAATTCAGCAAAGTCAGTCAGCCTGTAAGCTGAGAGAAGAATGAATGAATGAATGAATGACATGTTAGCATTTTTAGTCATAGGAGGCTGAACACTAATTTATAGGGTACACTAGTGAGTTCTTTTCAACTGAAGAGTGCTCTGTGGGACTGTCTAAATAAATGTAACAGTGGTAAGCCTGATAAAAAAAACCTGGTGGATCAAACTGAGCACCCTTTCAACAAATGAAGTAAAATGAAAGAGAATGCACTTTAGGGAAAAGAGAGGTAACATATTTCTAGATTTGCTGTTCCAGCTACATTCTTGTAAGAGAGAAAGTGTTTTAAATTTAAAGAAGGTCCTAGCCTTGAATTTTGGATCAAATCGGGACAATACTGTTTTCTATGAGACCAGATTTTGTTGTATGTCAGTGAAAAGAATTGGTAGACACTGTTAGGAAAAGTTTTCAGAAAGCATTGAAAATCAATTTGACAGTTTGCTTTGCTTGAAACATCACTCATAAATATAAACACTCCTCCTTTTTTTCCACAGGTACCACTATTATGGAATTGGCATTAAAGAAAGCAGTGCATACTACCACTCAGTGTATTCTGGAAAAGGCTTAACCAGGTACAATAACATGACTTCTGAGACTTTGTCAGTGAAGGTCTAACTCTAACCTTCCCTTAGGAAGGTATTTGTAGGACACTAATTTTTTTTATATATACCAACACTAGTATTGCTGCGTATCTCAATGTCTGGCATTCCTAGATTTAAGTAGCAGTTTGCTCCCTTAAGACATTGATTGTGTTTTAAGAGTTTGATCTAGATATTTTGCTAGTGTCTTCCAGTATGGCCCCACTGCAGTCAGTGTAGAGCTGCAACAACTTACACCGGCAGAGGATTTGTTTGTGAAAGGCAGCAAAACACCATTTTCCAGAACACTTGTTTCATTTTGTTTGCTTGTGTCCCACCTTCTGAGTTCTTTCCCCAGGACAGCTTCTCATTATGAAACATCTGGAGAATGGTGTGAAGCTGGCACCTGTGGGCAGGAGGGAGGGGTCAGTGTAGATTAATATTTACAGGTCCTTTGACTGGCTAATATCAGTTGAAGCCTAACCCAGGAAGCTCTAATTATATTTATTTAAGGGACAGCTAGCAGGATCAATACTTTACGATAGCTGCCTGTTGGTTTGCCAAAGATTAATAGTTCGCAAAACAAATGTCTCTGTTCACATATGGCTTGAATGATGGCTTTCATTGTCTGCGGCAGTATACCTGTATTAGTGGGGACTCTAAGAAAGGTGAGGAATAAATGAGTTTATAATAACACATAGAAAATCCAGCTGCTGGTGGAATTAGGTTATATCCCAAGAGACTTTTTCCAAACAACAGGACAGTGTAAAAATTGAGGGTAATGTTGCCAATGATGCTTAAAAGGAGGGATCTAGCCACTGCAGATCTTAGGGTATAATAGACTGGAATATGCCATTTCCTTATCCAGTATTTATCCAGAGTTGCGTAGGTGTTGCTGGTACACAGAGAGATGAGGTTCTTTGATAATACAGAATTATCTTGAACAAATTGCTCATTTAATTGACTAAAAGACTGTTGCTTTCATTTAAGGGAATATAATCACTCTTAAGCCTCAGCTTTATGTCAGGCAGGGCTCTTTTCATGCACAGCTCTGTCCCTGCACAGTCTAGCAGCAATGAATGCAAAGAAAGTAGAGGTTCTGCAAATTTCCCCACGGCTGGATTTCCAACAGTGTACATTCACATAAAGATGGCATAGAAACTCTCTAAGACTTTTAGGAGTACTCACTAGATTCACTAGTTAGGAACCTTTTATTCATGTTAGGACTTGTGCTTTCGTGTATGAGATGTTGAATTTTCAGGGTCCAGCTGTCAAGTTGCATCCCTAGCTGATTTAGAACAGAAGCTCAAATGCTGATTTTGCACAGTCTGGGCCATCACAGTGGCTGGATTTGTCTATGTGAAGAGAATAATGCAGTAGGCTGGGGTTAAGAACAAGCTTCTGGGTAAGGAAAGAGTCAGGCAGTGTAGGAATTCAAAACTGAGAGTGAATCTCCCAGTTGCTGGCTGCTGCATGTAATGATCCATCATGAAATCTGTCCTTTGTTTGATGTCTGTTCTGGTAGGTGAGCTATAAAATTGTTCCTGGATCAGGCTTGGTGCAGAAATATGCAGGGAAAATACGTGGGTTGATAATGGTATCAGATCACACCGTGCCCATGCACAAATATACGTATATCGAGGCTTTTGCCCACAAGGTGTGCAAGTTAGATGGCAGCTCATCAGAAGATTAGAAGGGGCAGTGGGCCTCAGCTTAGTAGCCTAAATATGGGCCTCTACTGACATTTCAAATTTAATTTGCATTCATTTATTAATATTTAGGTAATTGAACTGAGTACAGTAGTCCTTAAATGCAGGGTTGCAGATGTCTGAATCCTTAAGTTCCAGTGTAAATTTGACCTCCCAGTTCATTTAAATATCAGGCCTTGTGCTGTGAGGAGCATACCTAACACCAAAAATCACTAGTATCCACAGCAGTGTGTGAAGGGTAGCTTTAGCTAGCAGTTAAGGCTCTGGAGGAGCAATGCTAACAGATGCTGCCTCATGCTTTTGCTGTACATTCTGTCTACATTTTGCTGCACGTGGGGAAATCCACAGTCCATAACAAATACATCCAGCTATGAAGCTAATTAGCTCCACATTGTAATCAGCTGAGTGATGCCTTCTTTCATACTCATCTATCAGCAACCAGGGGACTCTGTAGGTAACATTTGCTGCATCATCATGTGATGGGAACTGGTCCAGTGGGAGGAATTCCACAACCACTCAGCCTTTGGTTTTCTCTCCCTGTCAGCAGAGCATCTCAACAGCATGAAATCACAATATTGCCACTAAGACTTCATGTTGCCCACAGTATCTTATCAGTTGGCAGCTAGCAGAACAGGAAATAACAATAATCAAACAACATTTATCATTATACTGATCTTTTCTATATATATAGAGTCTCTATCATTACACATTCTCTAGTTTATTTAGAGATTTAGTAATTTAAAATGTGTGCTTTCTAATTTCTGCGCTGAAGAGTTGCCTGATAGTCCAAGGACTTGATTGGGCATCTCTCAGTTGGACTCTTAATAGGACATTCACTCTGCTGCAACACGTTTTTGGCAGCTAATGAATCTTTGATCTCAGAAATGCATTTCACCTGAAACAAAATAAAACTATGATGGAAAAGAATGGAAAATCACTACAATTTCTTAATTTTTCCTGAGAAGAGTAAATTCTAGATATATTTTTTTCTACTCTGAGTTTAGTTAGCTGTATAAAAAAATTTATGGGTTTCCTGGTAAAGACCTTATGGACTTGCACCTATGCTGCCCTTTTGATATTTGTGGTTGCAAAGATCCAAAGAAAAAAAATGAAACTGGGTTTTGTACTTCACTGTTTGGTCAATGATCTGAAACTTCATGTTTTAGAAGATATCAAAAGGTTTTCTGCTGTCCTCAAGCACTTGCAAACCAATGGAAGATGTTAAGGAAGAAGCATGATTTTTATTATAATTATATTTGGAGAAATGTGATCATTTGTCTAATTGATCTATTTTATATATCTATATGCATATATATACAAACTCTAAAGTTGTTATGAAAAATAATCAAATGTGTTTATTTTCAAAGGTTCTCTGGAAGCAAGTTAAAGAATGAGGTAAGTACTGTAGTTTTTTCTTTCACTTCTGTTATAATCCAATAATGTGGTTTTCTTCACATTGATTTCTTTGAAAACTACAGCAGTATTTTTCATTAAAGATTAGACGGCATAACCTTTTTACATGGAGCTGAGTGTTTTCTCCTCTATATATTAAAAGGAAAATAAGATTGGAAGGCACCTTGTGTTGTTCCTGTTCCAATCCAGTTTCCCATAACCACAGAGGTTCATAATAGACTGTCTTAATCAAAGGATCAAGCTCTAGCTTAATTTTTTACATCCATTACTTTTACAGTTGGGCTTTTTAATAATCTAATTTGTCTGATTGGAAGCCAAAATATGGGTTTTTTTAATAAACTGAAGTTTCTACCTCCTGGTGAGGACTGTGTTTCGCTATTTTTTCCTCTTTGTGACATTTTCCTGTGATACGTCTTTTTGCTGCTTTTGCTTGCTAGATGGAACAAGCAGCAGCTTTAGTCACTTCTGATCACCCTTGTAGCCTTTCACTGTACTTGTTCTGTTTTGAATATCTTTATAGAAAAAAAAATCATAAAGTCTTGCAAATGGCATGTCTCCAATTTCTATTGGAAATATCCCTTTTGATGAACTCTAGAACTGTGGCGTTTTTTGTTGTCGTTTCCCCCTCCTCCCCCCCACAAGTCACCCACATTTTCACTACTGTCTGTTATGGTATAGTCACTGTCATTCTGGTCATATTTATACTAGAAAATTGTGGGTTATTGTACATTAAGAGTTAAGGATTGCTCCCAGGATTGTTCTTTGGGTTCAACTGGCATGGAATAGCCTGCATCCATATTATGAAACTCCTGAACCTACAAAACAACATAGGCACATCTCAGCCACACAGCCACAGAGAAGAGTACCTAGCATGCACTTACTGTTGAAGCATGACTAGGAATTGTGTGGGAGACTACTAAGTGGCATGGGCCAAAAGAATGCCAGGGGCCATTCTGAATAATACTGTTCCATTATTGCCTGGGAATGTATCCTGACACCATTTAATTTACCAGACTAAATATACCCTTTGTGATCAACTGATACACAGCAAGTCTTTCTCCTTTTTCATTTCCAGATAAGCAACTCCTAGCTGATAGCAGAAATTCTTATTGGTCCCTGAGAGTGTGGCTTTGCTGTATTGATTTTCATCCCCTTTATTGCCATTATCTCAAAACCATACAGATCTTTCTACATGACCTCCTGGTCTTCCTCTTTACTGATGATTTCATTAGCTCATGTCAGCCAATTTAATCTGTAAAATGTTCAATGAGATCAGCCCCAAGTCTAATCTTTGAGAATCTTCACTTCAATCCCTTTGCAACCCAGTAGTTTCCCTGTCAACACAACTCATTAGCATTTCAGCTGGAGTCAGTTTCTTAAACATTTTGCGTTCTTGTACTAATCCCCGTTCTCACCAGCATAACTAATCATTTCCCATGGTGACGCTACATTAAGTATTTTAGTGAGGTTCAGATAGATTAGATCTGCTGTGATTTCCCTGTTCAAATAATCAGCTATCTTATTAAAAAAAAAAATAGTGCTATGCCATGGGATATCCCCAATATATTCAAATATATTCAAGAATTCATGAGCACTACTACAGCATTCATTCTTTGATAGTTTTGGGATGGAAAAGTTCTGGTTCCCTTGGCATAAATGAATGCACATTTACTTCCATGGCTGATGTGGTATTCTTAGTCTGCTTGGGAACTGAGATTCCCATAAACCTGTCTTGTTTCTGCCCCAAAGTTCAATACCTTGGTCCTCCTGGCAAAAGAATCACAGAGAAGTTGGTGGAAATAAGTGAGAAAGGGCACATCAGTAGGAGTTTTTGATTGTCTACCTCTGCGTTGTCTGAAAATATTCAGGCAGATCTTAAAATGAAAATATTACTTTCATGGTCAAAACTGAGTTTTAACAACCTCAGCATTCTGAAAATTTGGCATCATACTTTGCATTAAAGTGAACAGCTGATACATCCTTATTCATTTGCTTGAAAGTACATGCAATTAGGTATTCCAGAAAGATTTACAATGATTGCATAAGGTGTAATTCTCAGTAGGAACATAAAGACATTGAAAAGATGTTAAAGCACTGATTGTCTAAATATACTGAGTAAATGGCATTTGAATGAACACTTATTGAGTGCCAGGGACACTGTTTACTTCTGGTATGTTTTATCACATTTTCTAGTATTCTCTCTGTAGGGGGAGATATCAGCAAATTCTTTTATCTAAACCAGTTAGTGCACCATTAGAGTCTGCATGGTTAATTAGGCAGATAATATTACTGTCATTATCTTAATGTTAAATGGCCATTAGAAACAGATGGCATTAAATTGAAAGGGCAAGTGGCAGTGGGTTAAAATATTAAGCCTAGAACTGAGGCACAGTCATATAAATCCATTAGCAAGGTAAAAAACATTGCAGATTATCTTCTCTTAAACCTCCCACTACCATTGCTGCCTTCTTTTAAATGAACTAATCCCTTTTAATCAGAGCTTTTAATATATTTTATGGGTAGTTGCATAATAAAATCGTTGAGATTACTTGTGTTATTAAAAACCCCAAACCTCCTGATACTGATAGGCAATTATAAAACTGCAAAAGTATTGACACAAAGAAGTACCAATGTAATTTCTTTGACTTAGAGCTCTATATATATTTGAATAGTAGATAGCACAGACAAAGTGTGTTTACATAATGTATGCTTTCATTCCTTGCCATCTTTTTTGGCAGTCATATCACCCTATAAAAACAGGGATATATACAGTGAATAAGTCAGTTACAGCTATAATTTTCTGAATTCAGTGTTTGAGAGAATTGCACTTGAAACTGGCTTCCAATTGATGAGTCAACATATATAGGAAAATGCTCTCCCTTTTGCTCACTTTTACACTGTATGTTACACTATATACTATTTTACACTATATTCCCACGTCAGTGAAATCTGATTGTATGTAAAGGTGTAGGAAGAGGCCACTTCAAGTACTGTTCAAATGCCTAATGCATGGTCATAAATTCCATCCATTAGTACAAAGGGAATCTGCACAGAAGTAATGGATTTACTGCAGGAATGTATAGAAGACCTGCTCAAGGCTCTGTACACTGCTTCGACATAAGGACTGGGTGGGCTAAAACGGAACAAAGGGTTTCAGCCAAATAGTCTTCTCTATGTTTGAATGCAATCCTATGAGAGTAAGTAGAATTCAATCAGTAAGGACAGAACCATAATACAGATTTTATTGCTTCTCTTGAGGATGAGGACTTTATCTTAATAATATAATTGGAGAGCGTAATAAGCGTAATGTTGTGTGCATTATAAATATAAGAATAGTAACACTATATCATTACAGAATGTTGCTGCTCAGCTTTAATGAGAAATTGACTAAATCAGATTTTGTGAGAGTAATGAATTAGGAGTCTAAAGAAGGGTTGGTTTACCATATATTGCGTCATGGTCAGTATTCACACATATGAGGCTGCTTGTTGTTTCATCCTTCAATCCCATCTCTCCAAAAGCTAGCATCTAATAATTATTCAAGATCTTTTCTCAGTCTGTAACTAGTACAAGATGTGTCTCCAGTATCTCAGATGTCGCAAGCTGAAGAGGCTTGAGAACTCTTAAGAACTGCAAGGAACTCTCAGATCAGCAGAATTTAGTGAAATTCAGGAGAAATTTATCTTGTCTTGACTTTGTCTCAACTGAGTAACCAGAGAGCACTATGTGGCCGGGAATATAATTCTTACTGAAACTGTGATCATATTAATAGGTGCCTTTTTTATTTCCCTTTTTTGTTTCTAAAGAGTTAGCAAGATAAAAAAATATGTATTCCCTTCCTGGAAGTCGCTTTGAAACTGCATTTCCTCTTTCCAGGCTCAGTCTGTGATACCGGACTTGGAACTTCAGGTCTGAGATTCTGTACAGGATTTTTTACGTTGTGTAGACCTATGGCTGTATGTGCCTGTGCTACCCAGCATAGTTTTATTTTTCCCTTATGGACAAAAGCAAAACACTCCAAAAATATTCACAGAACCAAGTCTAGTCTCTCTGAGGCGAATGGCCAAACTCTCAGGCATTTCAACAGGAGGGCAAGCAGCTCAGCATCCTTCCTTTTTCCTACAAAGTTCTTTGTACATGTGTTTATGGGCATATCTGGTTTAATACACTAGGACACAAGACTGTAAGATATTTTCTGAGCCTTCATGTCAAGTCTGCCAAGATCATTGAGAGCTATACAATAAATATATAGTTCAGAAGTGTCCATAAACCCTACATACATGACATCCATAATGCTATAAAATATTACCAAATTTTATGATAAACTAAAATAGAGATTACCATAGTAAACCAGCAGAATTCACTATTGCCATTCTATCAGTGCAGGAAGAGAGCAAGGGAGAACAGTAATATGACCAGTACTCTAGATCCTTGCACTAGAAAGATACATATTAAATAAAACTTAGGGTCTCCCTGAGGATGTAACATCCCACACTGTAGAGAAGAGCAACAGACTGTATTCTACTTTAGTTTTTAAACATAGATTAAATTCCAAGCTTGTAGAATTCCACAAAGTAATGTGGCTCAAAGGCTGCATGATTCTGAAAACTGTATTTGGTGGAGTTTAAATCTAGGCACATATTTAATTGCCTTCCTGAACTGGAATTCAGATTTGGAAATAAGTATCAATATTTTTGAAGGGTTATCTGAATGTATATATTCTGGAATGATGAGAGACTAATGAGATAATAGGCAAGTTTATAATGAAATGTTGGTTTCAACTAAATCTATGTTAGCTATTTAAATGTTCCTGGTTTTTTCCCTTCCATTTCAGGGTGGTTTTACTCGTAAATATTCTCTGAGTTCCAAAACCGGAACTCTCCTCCCAGAGTTTCCAAGTGCTCAACACCTTTTGCTTCAAGGGTGCATTTCTAAAGACAAGGTAAAACGTGAGCTACTTCTCTTCTGACTTGCAGATCAAAAAATGCCACAGAATGTTACTTAGAATCTTAGCCTTTGAGGTATTGACATGAAAGAGCCAGAAATGTCCATAATCAAACAGAGGTGACTGATTTATAGAGGGGACAAACCTTTACTAGCACCGATTAACTGGCTTTCCACTGGAAAGGTGGTTGAATTATTTACCTATTAACTGACCTAGTATTTTACAAACTGATGGTATGTAAGACGAGGAGAGCAAAACAAACAAATAACTGAGAGTTGTATTCATTCCAAATGCCTTTGGATTTAAGGTAAATTTTGTTCTGATTAGATCAGGACAAATAATTCACAACAAATAATTAGATGAACTTTACTCTCTTTCATTAATTGTTTGAAAAGGGACTGTGAAAATCTGAATATATGCTTTGGGTTTTTTATTAAATTAGTAGTGTCGTATTTCTCAAATCAATACTCAGTATTGCTCATCCTAAGGGTAACTGTTCAGTTAGAAGTATTGCTGGCATATGTTTTTGACTGCTTTTTGGTTTTGTTTTATGAGCCCTTCCTCTTAAGTTTGTTCTGTGAAAGTAGTGAAGCCTAGGATTCCTGTTGTGAGGAGCTAAACAAAAGGAGCTATCTGTAGTACAGAGATCTTATCAGGAAATCTTACGGTTCCTAAAGAAAGCCCAAGAAATTATGTACTCAGCAGTGTGCCATAGTCTCCATCAGTGAATTGACATCTCTCATCTATACAGCATTCTCATAACATTTAAATCTGAAGAGCATTTGAGGTAAACAGTGTAAGCAAAACTGAATTTTACCAGTCCAACAATGAAGGAAAAGATGCAGCTCATTTTCTTTTCATTCTTGGGTCAGCAGCACATAATTGCTCTGATGTTGGGACCAGGTGATGAGAGGGCCCATCAGGGCTTTGCAGGTAACTGTCTAGGGACAGACTCACAGACTTATGAGAAGACTGTGGGAAAAGAGATTAATTTCTGTGTGTCTCCCTCTCTCTTTCCTTGCTGGTCTTTCCTCATTCCTTGTTTTCTTATTTCCTGTTTTCTTTCCTTACTATCTTTCCCCTCCTTCAGCTTATCTGACCAAGGGTTATTGAACCCAAGATATTTAGGTACTCTGTTGAAGAGACCCCATACATTGAGTTTGACTCCTGCATTAAATTCCTAAGAAACTGCATGCAACTGAAATCTCTGGAGAGTCCATAAATGTAGTGGTCTGCACTAAAATAGATTGATAATTTCTGCATTTTATGTTTCTGAAGAAAACTTTCCCAAACTTCAAACTTCCATCAACCCTTTCCAAAAAAACCTCTTTAAAATGTTCTCGAATCTTACCCTTTGCCATTGTTTTTCAAATATATGTAGTTACAGAAGCAGCTCTGAAAGTCAGCAAGGTCCATTTTCCAAGAAATCTGTATGCTAAACCTATTGAAATAAAGTGGTACTAGGTTCATTTGAAACCTGATGTTGATTTGCCAGATAAGTTCACAAGCTGTAATAAACTTTCTTTGGACCATAAGAATGGTTTTGCTAGTGTTTTTCTTTCCTTAAAATACTGTATGAAATTATTGTTTTATAATTTCCTACAAATTAAAGAAATTACTACCATTTTTTGCAAAGTCTTGTAATGCCTCTGCACAGTTATTAAAATAAGGGAACACTCCACTCAGATAAATTAGCCTGATGAGATGAAAGGGAGCTCTGCTTTTTAAAGTTCAGTTCATGTAAGGCAGTGATTAAACTTTGACCAAATGACTGGCAGCTATTTTCTCATTTGTCCAACTAGATGATGTTTCAGAACACTCATAGACGCCTATAGTAGCCTAATGATTAACTTGCACTACTCTTTGGGATTAATCTTAGCTTCAGAAAGGTGAATTTACTTTACCATCTGCCTGGCTAATCTTCCTATTGCCTTGCTTTCATATCCACATTTTCACGGTGTGTACAGATTCAGATGCTACATTTCTGGCAACAGCACTAAGACTTAAAGATGTCAATAAAAACTTGAGATGAGTGACCTCCTTATCACTTCTGGATATACGGACCTCTAAATATGCGTTGTAATACAGTTTATATTCTATAATTAAATACTAACTACAGAAAGCAGAAACCTGGTTCACTATAGCAGTGAAGGAGAGAGATAAAAAACTCTGTGTAATGTTTCTTTCTTCCAAAATAGGTAGATACTCTTATCATGATGTACAAAACACACTGTCAGTGTGTCCTTGACAATGCAATTAATGGAAACTTTGAAGAGGTAAGATTGTTTGAACACACATTCTTGGTATACATGCACGGGGAGCCAAGAAAGCATTATTTATGTCCTTGAATCTGATTTGTACTCCTTTAGATTCAGCATTTCTTATTACATTTTTGGCAAGGAATGCCTGACCACCTCCTTCCCCTGCTTGAAAATCCCATCATCGTTGACATCTTCTGTGTTTGTGACTCAATATTGTATAAGGTAAGTTAAGCATTTAGCTACATGGATAATCTCAACCACGTTACAGCTTTTGCTTGTGTAAAAACAGCATTGAAGTTAGAATAGCAGGATGCTGTGACTGCTTCCTGCCTCTTACCAGTGTAAATCAGCAAGAGTTCCATTGACATTGAGAACATAAAACTGAAAAAAGTAAGAGCTGAACTCCAGTCTCAGCTCTGCTGCACCCTTGTTGTGTGACTACAGGCAGCACACGAATGGTGAAATCCTGACCTACTTGCTTGAACGTAGCTGAAATAAATGCTTCTGTGCTTCACCAACAAGGCTGACTAAGTTGAGCCTGGATGAAAACTGAAGCCTTGTTTTTACTTAGAAGATTATTGCATTTTCTACCAGCAAAGAGAGTCTGTGGCAGATCAGCAAGGTGATTCCACATGCGAATCTGTTACTCACAGGTTATGTCAGGCCATGGTTTTGTGTTACAGAGCTGGAACAATACTTGGTTTAGATATTTCTGCCTCTCCTGCCTGCTATGCTTCATTTCTGTTCCTATACTGTTAGATATATCAGCAAAACTCTGCACTCTGAAATGGTTTAAGTTTAAAAAAAAATCTAAGGATCATTTGTTTTGCAGAGTTTTTGTGCCATATGAGTTCTTTGATCTAGTTCACAGCATGATCACACAAATAGTTGAAACTGAATGAAACTTAGGAGTGTTGCAAGTTCAGGATTAAGCGATAGAGCACTGGGAAAAAAATTAAGGAAGTAATGCCACCAAAGTTTCATGAGTTTTTAATTTGGAAAATCAGATTGGATCATTAATTAATAGCTGCAAAGTACTTTAAGTTCCTCTGATAGGACATGCCATATAAATAGAGAAGGATCATCATCCCCTCTAATGCATTTCACAACCAGATGTTGATGGGAAGAAATAACTATTGGCATTAACAATAAACACCAAAGAGTCAAAGCAAGAAACTTGAGGCTGCTTAGCACTGAGAGCCTTATTGTCAATTTGTCATTCTTTACTGTACAAAAATATGTGGGAAAAGAAAAAAATATGAAAATATGTATTTCTTAGAAACATATCAAGCTGTAAAGTAGAAAGAGGTTTTAATTAGCAGAGTGAAGGAAAGGTGATTAGCATCAAAGATCATAATTACTATCCTGGAGATGAGCCATTAAGCCTCATTTACTTGTAGAGTTTATATTGTACTTTGAGTTTATGAGTTTTTTCTAAACATGCTGTCCTAATAGATCCAATATTAACTTTATTTATAAATATTTAATGTGACGGATGAAGAAATACTAAAGGAGCACTAAATTAGAAATTAGATAAGGCAGAACGTCTCAAGAGTTCATAAATTTACTATTGTGTCTCTTCTTTGTCTCTCACCATTTCTCACTTCCTATCATGTTAGATATCCTTGACAGTATAGCTGCCAGAAAGAAGGAGGAATTTTATTGCATTGTTATCAAACCATGTGCATTAGTAGTGGAAACAGATTTTTGGGATGTAGGCTAGGCTTTGCCCTCCGCAATAACATTCCCCAGAAGGCATGCCAGAGGACACAGCTTTTTGCCAAAACAGTTCCACACCACACTTAGTTATAGGAGATTTGTCTTAAACTCTGAACACCTTCAATGCCACATGCAGTATGGCAGAAAGGAGAGTCAAGTGGCTAATAGCACTTGAGGACTCGGGAGGTGCCTGTGGATCTGCTTTACTGAGACTCACAGTAGTGCTAGAAAAGCTGAAGTGTTTATGCATCTCACTTCTACTGATTTCCCTACTGTAAGACATGAGTGATAACACTTTCTTGTTTTACTGTCATGCTGGCATACATTAAAAGTGGGAGCTGTCTAGGTATATAAATATCTCATATGTTCCTGTCTAATAGTGATGGGAGAGATCTAGATATATAAATATCTGGACAATAGGTTGGATAGCTTTATTCTGTATAAATTTCCTATCCTTATCACTTTGCAATCTAAGTAAACAAGACAGACATGAATGAATAAATGGCCCGTGGAAGCTTGATATAATTTTCTATTACCTTTTTTAAGGTCCTTACAGATGTACTCATTCCTGCAACAATGCAAGAAATGCCAGAAAGGTAGGTATTTGACACTTCCAGTAATGCTACATTCTGTTTGCTAGGCGTATTCCAGGTAAATAGCAGAAATTCTATATCCTAGAGAAATTTTCTCACAATATTTATGCTTATTTTTAGAACAGTAGACTATGTATGGCAAAATGCTATCAGCTCTGAGAACAGCTGTAGAACAGCCTTTTAATGTCCCATGTTACTGAGTTGTGGGATATTTTGAAATATGTTTCTTGTACAGTAAAACCCTAGAAGATCAAAAAAGAAACGAATGTCCTTGTGTTATTTAAGGAAAAAAATTGTTACCTTTTTTTCAGCATACTTTTCAGGTTTGTATCCTATGCATCACTGTAATATCTAAGTATTTTCTCAACAAGACATTAATAAGGAGATTATTATAAGTTATCTCTGAATCTTCTCATCTTTTCTTTCCCTTGAAGGCCATCTTTTTTGGAGTTTTATGTCTAACTAAAGCCTTTAGCTTCAGATATCTCTAATGGTTCTTGGATTTCTTATGGTTTATTCTTAAAGCTAGTGGTTGTCAACCCATTTCAGTTGGCAGATGGCTTACAATTTTTCTCAGTGGATGTACAGATCAATATATAGTCAATTTTAGCCTGTTCCTGATTGGTCATTTCCTGTTTCTTTTTGATGACACCTGAGAATTAATTCACAGATAAGTCCAGGAGTCTGTTAATCATAGGTTGAGACCCAGTTATTTAAACTAATGCAAGACAATTTTTATTGATATTTCATTAAAATACATTTTTTTCTGATAGTTTACTAGCAGATATAAGAAATTTTGCAAAAAACTGGGAACAGTGGGTTGTCTCCTCTTTGGAAAATCTACCAGAAAACCTGACAGATAAGAAACTGCCTATTGCACGAAGATTTGTTTCCTCCCTGAAGCGACAGACATCATTCCTACATCTAGCACAGGTAAACAGAATGAAACTAGACATGCAAAAAATTGTCAGTTACATTCAGTGCACCTTGCTGGCTATGAGATGAAATGTATTATTTTTCAAGGTTCAACTTCAGCCATGGAAGATTTACATCTTGTTGTTTTAACCAAGCAAGAAGGAAATGACAATAAATAGATCTGACCAAAACTTCAAACTTTTGTAGTAGAAAAGAGAGAAAAGACCATGATTATAATGAACTACTATCATGGGTACTTTCGGCAATCAAATGATGAAGTGGGTGTTTATTTTAGTTCCAAGCTGGAAAATAACAGATGATCCTTCTTGCCTAGCAAAGGTTTGCTGTCTTGACTGTCATGTCCTTTAGTGAGCTTATTTCTTTTTGACTGTGATGTCCTTTAGTGAGGTTATTGACTGTGAGGAGAACATATGAGTGACAGGTAGCTGAGGCCTCCAAGGCTGTGTTGGCAGGACACAGGTATCTGCAACTAGGAGGCACCTCCATGTGATGGTTTTGTAGATTATAGAAAAGGTTACAATGCCTTTTGTGGAACTGAAGTGCTAAAAACTTGGACTTTGAGGTGGTAGTCCTCATGAATAACTGTAGATGCACCATATAGTCATCTTGACTTAGTTTTCTCTTTCATAAATATAAGACAGGAGTAGCATGTGGGTGACATCGTAGGGATGATCTGGTAGGAAGGCATGTTAGAAGAGCATTAAAAGTCTAATGGAAGGGAAACATTGTCTCATCTGATCTATGAAAAACCCAGCCATGACAAGAAAATTAAACAGAATATGATTCTTCTCTAAGGAGTTATTCAGGTGATCCCCAAGTGTGGGTCTATGCTGGTTTTGGCTAGGATAGAGTTAATTTTCTTCATAGCAGCTAGTATGGAGCTATGATTTGGATTTGTGCTGGAAACAGTGTTTTAGTTATTGCTGAGTAATGCTACACAGAGTCAAGGCCTTTTCTGCTTCTCACACTGCCCCGCCAGTGAGTAGGTTGGACATGCACAAAAAGTTGGAAGGGGACACAGCTGGGACTGCTGACCCCAACTGACCAAAGAGAGATTCCACACCATATGACATCATGCTCAGCAATAAAACTAGGAGGAAGGTTGGCAGGGCAGGCTGCTGCTCAGGGACTGGCTGGGTATCAGTCAGTTGGTGGTGAGTAATTGTTTTCATTTGCGTTACTTGTCTTTCTTGGGCTGCATTTTTCTCTCTTGTTATTTTTTTCCCCTTTCCCTTACAATTTTTTTTTTTCTAATTATTCAGTTAATTGTATCAACCCACGAGTGTTCTTACTGTTACATTTCTGATTCTCTCCCCCATCCCACTGTGGGGTGGGGAGTGAGTGAGCGGCTGTGTTGTGCTTAGTTGCCAGCTGGGGTTAAACCATGACAGGGTCTCAACATTTTACATTGCCTTCTCTTCCAGATTGCTCGGCCAGCCCTTTTTGATCAGCATGTGGTGAATTCCATGGTGTCAGATATTGAAAAAGTTGATTTGAATAGCATTGGCTCTCAGGCACTCCTTGCAGTCTCAGGAAGCACGGACTCTGATGGGGAGGTCTACAGTGAATGTAAGTCCATGGTGATATATTTGTATCATTAAAAGTAATTCCCTCTTTCATTCCATGCCACACTAGTCTACTTGGAGATGGACTGAGACAAGGCACACGTAGACACTGCATTCTCTAATCTAGCTCAGTGTTAGCTTCAGTAGCTTTAAGAAAACCAATTCGTTGCCCTAGCATGTCCTACAGGAACAGATGCTTGAGCTGGGAAGTCATCCCAGCTAGATGACTTTAAATGGTTGCTGAAAAAAATCGTTTACATGTTGGTTGCTAAGTGTAATAAAGTGTCTTTCGACATTTTGTCCTAATCATATGGGGATATTAGCACAGCTCAGTTCTTCAAAGAGGTCTCAAAAATTCCATACCACTATGGCTTCATTTAATGCATGTTTGAAGTAGTTTACCTTTTTTTTTTTTTTTGTATGAATAGATTTTTTTTTGCTGAAAGTTGATCTTTAAAAAAATATGTAATTTTCTATGAAGTGTAACAGCTGTTTTCATACACAGAATAGAGTGGAGCAAAGTACAATCTTTCAGGTTGTTAATTTTCATATATATACCTGCTGATGAAAAAAAGAAATAGCCATTTTTTCTATTAAAAAGAAAACTTTTGTCATAGGAATCATGTTGATCGGAGTTTGGAGGGCTGAAAGGAGAGCAACAGCAATGTGTTGTTTCTAAATATTGTTCCTATGATCATGAAAGTTTGTCCTTTTTAATGGTTCACAATCCTATTCACATTTTTGTTTTAGTTGTCCATTTCCTACTTTTTGTGCTATCATTTTTCTTTGTTTTCTTTCACATTGGTTAAAAAAGAGAAAAGAAGAAGAGAAATAACTGTTCATTCAGGCACTTTTTTGAAAATGGGAATTGGGGAAGTGAGCTTTACACTATATAGTGAGAAACATGTAAAATATAAGGGAAACCTAAGACAGTATACAAGTCTGCCACATTACAGATAAACTTTTGCTACTAAACTTAAAATTAATGGTAAAAATCAGAAATTTTTTTAAATTTTATTTTCTTGTCAAACTTCATTGTCTTACAACCTGTATCATTGTAATGCTTAAGTAATTAATATATGGATGTGTGATGGATGTGTGTCTGCTTGCTTTGCTGGGGAATTGCTCTTTTCTTCACTGCTCTAATTCTTTGCTTTTCCTTTCCATGCTACAACATTGTCATATGGCTGGTGAGTGGCTTTTTCTCACATTCAGAATAGCATGCAATGATATGTTTTCCTTTTTACACGGTAGATGACTCTATTACAGTGTTCCAAGAACTGAAGGACCTTCTAAAGAAGAATGCCACTGTGGAATCATTTATTGAATGGTTGGATACTGTGGTTGAGCAAAGGGTTATCAAGGTACCTTTCAAATGTTCTGCCTGACTCATGACCAAATCCTACTTCCCTTACTCCTTACACAGTCCCTTACTTATGCAGTCCCATTGATTTCCCACATGGGATTCTCATCTCTGCTCCCATCTCCTTATTGTTACAGAGGAGTTCTTCACTAGGTACGAAAGGTTCCAGTGCCGTTAGTTCTAATTAATCATGTTGAGTGCTGTTGAGCTGTCCCATGTGTGTAACAAACTATCCTAACTAAAACGTTACAGTGCCGTTAGTTCTAATTAATCATGTTGAGCTGTCTCATGTGTGTAACAAACTATCTTAACTAAAATGTTCAAGTCAGCACTGTTGTAAATTGTTCATGAAAGAAGCCCATCCACCTTATCTGTGCATGTGGAATCACAGGGTTATTATCCAGTGAGTTAGGTGAACAAAAGTTGTTTCTTAGAGAAGCAATTCTTTCTTTCATGATATTCAGATGGTACTGTATGTGGTATAAGTTAATGTAGCAGATGGATTCAGAAGTAGCTAACCTGTAGGATTTCTACAGACCAGGGTGGAAGATACAGTTTTGTAGCTTTATAAGGTGCTTAACTCTGTAACTGATGGTTTTGATGGGATTTTTTTCCCACTGATTTACAAGAAGCTTTATAAGTATTTTATATGCATGTAGTTATACAGGAATGATTACACTATAGCTCATAACAAAATAATTGAGTTCTGAGTTATAGCTCAAGTAAGAGATATTTACCCAATTTCTGACTTTAATGAATGCAGACTAGCAGAATAAGAAGTTACACATTGCTGACTAGTAGCTAAACACTGGTCTTCTCATCAGGTCATGTTCTATCTGGAAATGCAATATCTTATCCATCATTTTAGGGATCATCTTAATATGAATGGATGCAAGAGGAGACAGTGCAGTTAGCTTTGACTGGCTTGCAGAAGAGTGACTGCCACTTACAGAATAACTATGGGCATGTCATTTTTCCTTTCTTCACCTATTTTCCCAAATTTCAATGGAGACACTGATAATTTCTTTCTTTTTGAAGCACTCTGAGTTTCCTAACATTTGCTGTCATATGTGAGCAGCACAGTGAGGAGATTTGGATGATTTGGGGCAGCAGAGCCAAAGCAAGTCCTCGTACACACTTACGTAGGCACAAAACTCCCATTGAAGCTGAGCAATCACAAGTTATTTTAGAACTGTATGATTATGGTCTAAAGTGGATTCCACAATTTCAGAAGACAATGCCTGATAAACAAGCCAGTCAGAAAAGGTGAAGCACTCTCCTATTCAGCATCTACTGTGTGATGCTGTATTATTAAAGTTAACAGTTATGGTTCTGAGCATTGTTTTCCTGTAGTCGGGGGTAGGAAATACCCACAAGTCCTGATATGCAGCTAGGTCAACTAAGCAGAAGCTAATAATTTACAGAACATGTAATCCTTCCGTTGCTGTCTGTCTTCTGTTCATGCTGAAGTGTGGTTACTGTCAAACTCACACACCAGCTTCTTTCTGCTTGCTGTTTGAGAAAGCAACAGGGCAACAAATCACTACCAGAGCAAAGTGGCAGTATGAAATCAGCAGCATTAAAAGCATCAATGTTACGATAGTTAACATACCATTTTGTAAGAGAATATCTGGCCAGTATTATACAGATTACATCAAAGTACAAAGACTAGTTTTTGTTCCCTGTTTATGTGGAAAAATATAGTGCCAGAGAGTGTTTGTTTTTTTCTTTCTGCCTGTACACCTGTATATTTACAGAATAATTTGGCACTTTTAATACTAGAATATGAGCTAATTTTTATGCCTTCAGGACACAGCAGACCCCAAGCAGTAAGCAGTTTGCTTTATCTGTTGTTGTCAGAGCTCTGGTTGCGCTGAAAAGAGCGAATGCTGCTCTTCTTTATCACTTTAGGACACACATTTTGAAGACAGTTTGAATCAGGCATCTTGATCCATCCTGCTGTATCAGCCTGAGTCACAGCTCCTTGAACTCGCAAGCGTATTCAGCTCTCCTTTCTTTTCTCCTGTGTGCAGAAAGCAAATTAGCATACTTAACAGTATTTTACTATGCTCTTTCAGGCAAGCAAGCAAAATGGGAGGTCATTAAAGAAGAGAGCTCAAGACTTCCTTCTCAAATGGAGTTTTTTCGGTGCTCGAGTGATGCATAACCTAACTCTAAACAACGCATCAAGTTTTGGTACCTGGGCTTTGTAAAAACACTTATATTTTGTACATATGTGCTTGCACTTAACCAGCTTTCCTTTTCCTCAGCAGAGGAACCTGTCCTAGTCTAAAGATTCTTTGATCAAAGCCACAAATGCTGTGTAACTTATTATTCAAACTAACATTTCACAGTAGATGCTAGCAATATTTTGTTGGTGACCCTTTTCACATGTTCCATTTTTCAAAAGTATTTTTCTGCTCTTCGGTACTGCTTTGCCATTTAAGAGCTAGAAGCTCTTTTTGTTTTGATACAGCAATGGAAGTGTAACTGCATATCTCAGTATAGCAGACAGAAGATTTAAATTATTAGATTTACATGTAGATCAGTTTGGTGAAAAACTACTGCTGTATAGAAGTTCTTGTGCATGACATGTTCTCATAAAAGCAAAATGAATTTGGTGGGTCACCATTCATTTAATTCTGGAATCACTGAACAGTCAATTCAACAGTTTTTGTGGCTTTTAAAAAATAAGGTTCACGTGTCCATCTTTAGAGATGTTTACATCTTGGGGGACTCTCAGAAAGAATGTTTTATAACATAGAAGATGGTAGAGCAAGTGAAACTCACTTTAAACCTAGGACCTAATTTCCTAAGTTTAATTGTAGGTACATTGTTATCTAAAATTCTGAGTATTTGAAATAGCTGTAAGGAAACACATGTTTTTCATGTGATATATCCTTGAAATAAGGTCAAAGACTTCAGCAGTTATTGTCTGGTTATTTAGCACAAGGCAAACAGAAATAGAGCAGAGGCATTCTAGCAGACTTCAGCCTTATCTAGCTCCACTGTGTGCCCTCTTCAAGTATAAAGCACGTCTCACTTTCATCAGTATTTTTCTTTGATGTAATTAGTGGTCAAATAGCCTGCAGGACAGTAAACAATTGAGCTAGGTGGGCCAGTGCAAAGAGAGATTAGAGCTAGAAGTTAGGCACTATTCCTTGTTGGTCTTGCCAGGTCATTTAAAGTCCACAATTATTTGTTTGTTTCACTTGCTTCTTGTAGAGTGGTGAATGATGGTCACAAAGATAACTCAGCTACTCTCTCTCTTTCTCCTCCAAAAGGTTCTTTTCATTTGATCCGCATGCTACTAGATGAGTACATCCTGCTCGCCATGGAGACACAGTTCAACAATGACAAAGAACAAGAACTCCAGAATCTACTGGACAAATACATGAAGAATTTAGGTAACTAGACCTTGGTTCTTTTAAAGGTACTCCTGTATTTTTAGAAATTTACCTATTTTTTTAACTTTAAACAGCAGTAGGATTACTGTCTTCTGAAGGTGTAGTTATATGCCACATTGTCAAATTCACCTGAAAAATTTGTGATGATTCACTCAGCAATTCATTTCCACCTTCCTACCATAGTTCACTTAAGGTTTTGTGGGAATGTGAATACTCTGGATCACTGACATGATCTTGGATGCAACAAACACTTGTAGGTACATCTGAAGAGCCACAAGCTGAAGTGTGAAAAGAGGTATAAGTAGAGAAAGGGCAGGAATTCCTAATCCAGTCTTCCTGATGTTTTCCATCTGCCAGGTTTCTTCAAGGTTAGACAGTTTGAAGTCATATGTTCCAGGTCCTTTGCTATAAAATGTATGAAGATAGATTTGGATCAAATTCTGGTCCAAGTTACTCCCTAAAAATCCAGTGAAACTTGACTGGATTCTGTGAAATTATTTTTTATTAACACTGACACCAGCAACCAATCTTTAACTTTTTGGTTGTTGTTACTCTAAATCTGCACTTTGCTGCAAGAAGCTTGCAAAGAATTTGTCTTGACAGTAGATGCTGCACTTTTTCTTTTAATATAGCCTTCAGGAAAAAAAATTTTGCTATGCAGCAGTTGCCTTATCCTTGGATATTTAGGTGAAGTGCTTGAAACCATAAGGTAAAGTCATGCTTTCCACTGAAGAATAGAAAAACTTCCACTGATTTTATCAATAGTCTGCAGAAAACTGAAGAACTACTGAATATAATAAATGCCTTTCTCTAGATATCAGTATGTAAATAGAGTTCAAGCATTCTAAAATTCCCAGTGTTAATTTTTTAGGATGAAGTGTCAGGAGTCTGATCCACTCTTAGTGCAATTTACCTGACTTGATTGCTGACATTTACTTCAAGGGAATAAATCTGATTCATGCCTCCACTCTAATGGCTTCAGTAAGGAGCTGTAGATGTATGGTCAAGGAATATGATACAAACAGTTCCACTGGGAAGGTCAAGACTAAAGCAGTATCTGTATTGGCTACATGCAAAATATGGAAGCTTCACTGGGTTTTAAAATAAGTGACCAAAGACATGAGCAAATCAGGCAGCTCATGTACTGTCTATATACTAGTGGTGAACTGATGTGCAATGAGCATACATAGCAGTCACTAAGAATTTTCACTTGCTTTTCCAGATGCAAGCAAAGCCACCTTTAATGCATCACCAAGCTCTTGCTTCCTAGCAAATCGTAACAAAGCTGCTCCTCTGCCCAGTGACACTTCAGTCAAAAATGAGTGTCTAGCAGAGCAAACCTATGTGTCCTTGTCAGCTAGCCAGCCTAGCAGTGTACCTTCTGGTCTGAACCCCTTTGCCACGGGAGACAGCGAAAATATGCAGCTGACGGGTATGTATCAGTTCTCCTAGTTTCTTCTTCTCTTATTTGCTTATTAGTCTAGTCTTTCAGTCCACAGTAACACGTTGCTGTAGGAGGAGCAGTGACCCTATGGATTTATAAAAATCTCTAGTAAATGACATTTCATGACCTCACCCTCTGTGCGGATTTCCAGAAGGCAGCAGTTGTAGAGCCCTGCCAGTAAGAGAGCCGCTTGGAACAGTGGTAAAACTACCCTATACCTCTTGGCTTGGTGAGGTTCTTGTGAGGAGCAAGTGAACTGTAACACCTGGAGCACACAAGGCTTATGACTTCTGTAATTTCCCACTGAATGTGGCAGCCTCCAAGCTGGAGAATGAAAATGGGAAGCTTTCTAACTTTAAGCCATAGATCAAAGAATCTGTGTTGTATAGGTGGGGAACAATGCATATCCTTTGTAAAGGTTTCAAATGGCAATGTACACTTCACTGGAAGGTTAGTGTCTTAGCAGATCTGCTCTATTCAGCAGCACTGTAGTATGAACACTAATCATGGCAATTGCTTATTTATTCCAGGTCAGATGGAGCTGTCTCAAAGCACTGGTCACCTGATGACTCCACCCATTTCACCAGCCATGGTCAGCCGAGGAAGTGTTATCAACCAGGGGCCAATGGCTGTGAGACCTGCAAGTGTAGGTCCAGTGTTATCCACACATTCACAGTGCTCTTCCTACTCAGAGCCTCTTTATCAGACTTTGTCACAAACTAATCAGAATTACTATGGAAGCAATTCCAATTACCAGGCTATGTTCAGAACTCAAGCCCATTCCACTTCAGGAGTTTACCACCACATTGCAGAGCACAGCCGATTCAATGCCTTGAGTGAACAGCAGTTCTCCAGAGACTACTTCAGCAACAGTTGTGCTGTGTCTCCATACAATGCCAGATCCCCTTCCAGCTATGGTCCCTCATCCATGTCTCAGGACACACACAATATTCAGTTTCTGAATACTGGAAGTTACAATTTCTTGAGCAACTCAGTGTCTACATGCCCAGGAGCAGCATATCCTGCTAATGCTTCCAATGGTATTATGTATTTTCTTTTCCCCTTCCGTTTCTCTTTCTTTGTTGGAGTAAAGCAGTTTTTCTCTGCTTTTTTTGATGGAACATGTTTTTCAGCTCTTATTTATACTTTCCTGTTTTCTACTTCTCTGATAACACACAGAGATTGTAAAGCAGCTTAACAAGCTACTTGAAGATTGATTTTCCTCTGGTGAATCCTCAGTTGACCTCAAATGCATCTGCTGCACCTATGCTAATCTTTCTAAGGCACCATCACCATGACTTGCACAAAGGAAGCAAAACCAGAGATTTAACAATCTCTTGAAAAGCACCCAAAACATCTACTATGAAATACAGCAGGCATAAAAGACAGCTTACCTCTGGGATCAGCATAATAGACCATTCTAGTCCCAGGGTCAGGATAGTGAAATGAAGTATAAAAATATGCATTATCATTAGTTTGAGACTTTGGCCCTAATATTTCTCATACTTCAAAAGTAAAGTTATTGCCACAATCTGCTTCAGAGATATAGTCAGCAAAACCACTTCCCTCTTCTGCTGGAAAGACACAGTGGAAATGTTGCTTTTATGTGGATTTGCATATGCAGCAAGTATGTATTACCATGCAGATTTTCTTCCCAGGTATACTTTCCCTGATTGTGAGCTTCAGAAGGAAGCACTGAACTGTGGATAGGAGTCCCCGTGGTGTCTCTTATGGCCACTGATTGCAGGCTACTGTTTGATTTTGAACATAGAATGGAAGGGCAGTTCTGTACTGAAGGCATGACTGAACTTTCAGGATGTTTTTGCTCCCTTGTTACCACCCCTCTTTTGGGTCAGTCATTGCATATGTTACTAATGTTACTAGGCTGTATATTTACATAAATAATCTTATTCTCAAGGGACTCAGCTGGTAACAGTTACCTTTTGTCCCAGGTTTTCACAGGCTCCTATCCTACCCTTTTTCTTCAACTGTAGTTTCACTCTGCTTTCTTTTTTCCAATCTCCTGTCAATAGGATATTATGGAAACAATATAAGTTATCCAGAATCTCACAGACTTGGAACAATGGTGGACCAACATGTTTCTGTAATCAGCAGTGTAAGCAGCATTCGATCATTGCCGTCATACAGTGATATACATGATCCACTGAATATCTTGGATGACAGTGGAAGAAAACAAACAGGCTCATACTACACAGAGGCCTCACCTTCAATTGCCTGTCGGACTTCTATGTGTAAGTATAGCAAACAACTGAGGAAGAACTATGAACTTTTTAGCATCCTAACAAGTACTGAGTATTCAACTGTAGCTCACAAATAGAGTACATGAGATGTAATACGAGATGAAATAGCTCAATACCTAGGGAGACCCTAGATTTGTTTTCCTTAAAATTGCAGGACAATGTGTTTAACAGCTCTTTGCTCCCATAAGCAGGACTATGATCCATTGTCCATGAGAAGTGGAGTGACTGGCCTGAATTGCAGAAAAATCCATATTAGGAAATACTTTCTAACTATTAAGTGACCTAATAACAGACTGGGCTCTTCTAAGGGCTCTTAAAGATCCTCACTGTCAAACAGATCAAATGAACCTTGGATCAGGGATGTCTAGATAGATACTTCCTGTGGTATAGTCCCTTCCTGTCCTGTGCTTCAACAACTGTGTGTATTAGGCAAAGCTCACACTGACAGTGAATTTTAGGTGAAATTACCTAACCTCAAAGGGTTTGTTTTGGTATGTGCATTAAACAAATGGCAGCTGAGTCTGGTCTCACATTCTGAAAAGGTTTGCATGGAAGATATAAACGAGGGCACTGTTTATTTCTCCACAAAATTTTATCTTCCTACTACTTAACTGTTAATCTTTCACAGAAGATCAGACATTACTTGCCTCATTAAGGCTCTGTAAGATCTCAGTACTCAGTTCTTTAAAGGATGCTAAAGAGGGGACAGAAAAGCCCAGGACCACCACACAGGGACTGTGCTCAAGTATTTTCTGTATTCTTTGTTGATACGTGCCAGGTGGTGGCAGTGATACCACCAGTAAATGTGGACCTGAATGGTGCACCATATGGAAAGATGAGCATAGTGCACATAAATAGCTTTGCATAATTTTCATAGAAGAATGATCACATGCAAGCAGTAAGATTCAGGCCTGTAGCTGGATTTTTAGCAGAGATTTCTTATACATGGATTTTGACCTATTTATTCCCTGATGGGGTGCGGGAGTCACTGAAGAAAAGTTATAGAAGTATAGGTAAATTGAGTGAAGTATAGAAGTGTTGAGATTTCCGTCCTTCAAATGGTGTGCCTGGTAGATAAGGGTTTCTATCAGATGAAATTGGACTGTGCTTTTTGTGAAACTTAATAGAAAGAAAACTTTCAATGATGGTAATCTTTTTTTTTCCCCCCACAGCTTCAAACATGCAAACCACATCTTCCCAGTGTATGTATGGAACGTCTGGTCAGTTCCCTTCTCAGGAAAATCTGGAGTCTCATGGCCCACCAAGCAGAGATATGGTGTCATCTTTACCACCAATCAACACTGTCTTCATGGGAGCAGCTGCTGGAGGAACCTGATCTGGGAGAGACATGTCAGTGCCTTAAGCTTAATTTCCAAATCTAGACATTAAGGCTACAATGACAATCCCCTTCAAGATGGTGGAATTGAAAAGTATTATATATAGGTGTTAAAGGAGCCATTTTAGATATATTAGCAACCCTCCACACTAAAAAAGTAGCTATATTCAAACAGGGTTCTGCTTGTGAATCACTCAGGATTGTTCTAACCATTACGGCTTTTCAGTTGGAAATTCAGGGTGAGCAGAAAGAGCCAGTAATTCTTGAAAGCAAGACTAAGTTGTAAAGAAATTATTACATCTATTACTAATTTATTAAAAATACTATTTTAGTCTTTTACGTCTATCTTTTTGTATAAAAATGTTTATTTAATACCTGTGTTGCTCATTATTTATTAGGATCACAGAGTAACTGTTTACTTTCTCTTATTTGGCAGATTGTCAAATGTATGTATCCTACCTCCTATGGAAATGTTTACAAGGTCAATTTTTACTGTTTTAAATGTAACTAAGCCAAATTCTTAACTTTTTTACTGTTGTGCTCTGGAAAGTCAACTACAAATGTTTAGTGCCTACTTGTGCAAGTGAAAGTCCTCAGGAAATAAATAAAATATATTGTGGGGATTTTTTCTCTCTTAAAATAAACTACTTTCCCTGAAAATAAAACCACGAAAACATGCAAATATCATAAGCTAAAAATTTGCAGTAGCCTGCTATTGTAGTTGGATAACTGAAACAAATTAAACTGTGCCACAAAATGCCATGAGATTTCAAAATTACTTGTGATATGAGCCTAAAATTTCTACTGGTGGAAACCCACAAAAAAGATGTCTGTCAGCTTTCACAGGTTTAGGGCATCTGTGTGTATTGAGACCAAAAGTAAAGATGATGAAAAATTTTGCAACCCTCCAAATCAGCTATTATAATAAAAAAAATACTTTATGGGTACTATGATGTAATATGTATACAAACATGCATTTATGTATGTTTCTGGAGAAACCAGGAACCAGGTGAAGAATATTCACTAATGGTATTAGAGAGGGCAGAGAAGAGAACGCACTTAGAAAACAAGCTTCTTACTACACATTCATGAAGAACAGATGTTATTTTATAATCAGATTGTCCCACCATCAGATTCAGATTCAGATTTTAATCCAGTCTTCTGAATCTCTTGAGCTATTTGATGTTCATATTCCCTTTCAGTCCACTGAATATGTACTGGATATTGTGGAATTAGGAGGGTATTTTTGATGGAAAAAAATGAATTATACCACGATGAAGTTTTTATTACTAATCCTATATAACTTCCTTTAGTGTTTTCTATTATGAGAAGTCTGACTGAGCAGAAAAGTCACAAATAATTCTTGATATAAAATACTTTATGCAAAATGAGACACCATAGTTCAGTAATTGAGATGTAGAAGACTCCAGCCCAATTGCTTCCTAATTCAGAAAGAAGTCTTACATTGTAACCAAAAATGCCATGATGATGGATGAAAGCTTGGATTTAAACAAAAATTCCCAATGACATATAGTGACAATACAGGCTGCTCAAAGAAGTATTTATGGGGCAGTGCTTTACATCAAGTGAAGTAAGAACTGCAAAAGAATTCTCTCTTCATGGTTGTTCAGAACAGGATATATTTCCTCCTAAAATTAGTCCTGTAAAAGTCAGGTTCCCTGTCTAAGCAGGTCATCTGTATAGTCAGTGAAAAGAGAAAGATCCCTCCCATTCCAAGTGAGGTAAGATGGGGAAGGGGATTACAAAGGTAAAAGTTATGTCATTATGGGAAGGGATACGTCACTATCCTGAAATGCCTGGCTCCCTTGCTGACAAATGGCATGTTATAAACAATTATTTTAAGCTGGAAACTTCCAGATCATTGAATTTATGTGAGAGCAATATGTAGAATTTAAAGGAAGTAGACAGTCACTAGCAGACAGGGTCTTAGTCCATCATGCCCTACATGAAAAGCATGGTTTGTGGTACATAGTGACTCATATGTGGTTTATATGCATCATTTCCAGTCATTTTATTTTTCTCATGTGAAACATTTTTGCATTGTGGGGTTGTTTGGGTTTTTTTTGCATAAATTACTTTATCTGCACTTTATCTGAGATAAGAAATGACATTATGTCATTAAACGTACCGATTCTCATGATGGCTGCAAAATGCAGAGTAGCATGAAGTATCACACTGTTGTAAATTGTAGTTCATTATAAACAGCAAAGAGCAGTAAAAAAAAAAATCTAATATTCAAACAGCCAGTTAAGAGGAATCTCTCATAGTGCTGCAGAGCAAAACCAACTGTTAAGTGTAACTAGCAAAACCAAATGAGAAATTTCCATTTTATGACCCATTAGTTGAGTCCAATATGTAGTTTGAATTATTCAGTAAGTTTTGTCTGTGGGAAATGAAATGAATACCCCATGTGAAAATTTTTACCTTTGGTAGTGTAGCAGCATTACAGTAAATAATATGAAGAATCAATGGAGTTGCCATTTGGTGGTCTTGTTTTACTCAGTTCAGTAGCATTTTTGTGGATGCATTAATATGTTGGTTTTAATATATACATGCCGGAAAAATCTGTAATTAAAAATTGTAGATATTAAGTACAATAAGTGTCAACTTAGTATTGCCTAAAGGTAAAAAAAGAAAGGGGGGGGTGATTTCTGAGAAGGAAAGATGAAAAATTAAATCCTTTTGATCTGTTTGCCAATATCAGTGAATTTGAACTGATGCTAGAAAAGGCAAAAGAGATGGATGAATCTGCTTCTTCTCAAGTAAAACTGATTCTGAAACAAATTATATTGACCAAGAGTAAGCAATACTGGAGAAGAACTGATTGCCTTGTTTGCCATTGTCCCGTGCCTAGCAAGCAACAGGGAAACTTAAGTAGTTTGTGCCGGAAGAGAAGTGCAGTTCTTCAACAATTAGGGCTGTGGGAATTTTGGTCCAGACTCAAACTTAGCAAAAGAAAGTTTGCCTTTACCTCTAAATGTGTAGTGCAAATGCAGTGAAATTACTTGCAAAAAGTAAACCTGTGTGTCATACTGTCATCTCACAGGCCAAATGTGTCTTACTGGCCACATCAGCATCCTGCCAGCTCTCTCCATCTAGTACGTGATGGTCAGTGGTCGCAGGGAGCCTGCAGTGCTGCAGGTAGAGATGAGCTATTGAGCAGAACCTTATGTTTGAGACAGATTATGAGAAGATCCCAGTCTCATTACATGTATACTGAATGAGATCAGATGCATTATATGACATGGCACAGTGCTGTTTTTCTCAGTGTGGGATCAGAACTCAGTGAACTTTAGACTTGTGTATCAAGAGAGGAAACAATTGTCAAAAAACCCTGCTCTTAGAGTACTTAAAGAAAAACTGTAGAGATGTTATTGCTCTTGGAAAAGCAGATATTTGTCACTAAAGAAACTAAATCTATTAAGAAAAGAAACAAAGATCAGGCAGAGAAATACAAGAATCCATAGAAACCAGAGAGTAACAATACAGGCCATTGATGCCCTACCTCTGTAAAAAGACATGATGCTACTGGCTGGGAGTGTCACAGCAGCCAATAGTACTGTGCTAAAATAAAAGGAGCCATCAAGCTAAACTTAAAATTGTTGAGGCTGCCTTCTAGTGATTAGATCCAGGTAATGCAGGAGGCCTTACCTGGTTTTGCTAACTGGGAAGAATCACAGAATCATAGAATGGTTTGGGTTGGAAGGGACCTTAAAGGTCACCTAGTTCCAAGCCCTCTGCCATGAGCAGGGACACCTTCCACTAGACCAGGTTGCTCAAAACCTCATTCAACCTGACCTTCAACACACCCAGGAAGGGGGAAGCCACAACTTCTCTGGGCAACTTGTTTCAGTGCCTCACCACCATCACAGTAAAGAATTTCTTCCTAATGTCTAATCTAAACCTACTTTCTTTCAGTTTAAAGCCATTACCCCTCATTCTATCACTACCTGCCCTTGTAAAAAGTCCCTCCCCAGCTTTTTTGTAGGCCCCTTCAGGTACGGAAGGCTGCTATAAGGTCTCCCTGGAGCCTCCTCTTCTCCAGGCTGAACAGCCTCAAGAGCCCCAAGAGATAGATTAGAGTTAGTTTTAGGGCTGATATGCCTCAGGTTGTAACAGCCTTTTGTATGACTAGTTCTGAGCTACAGTTTAATTGGAACCACTAATCTAGTTTTAGGGATTGGATTAAATTCTATTTTAGCTTTGGGAATGGAGTCTGGGCGGGGTGGGCTGGTTAGTATGGGCCTTATGACTGTTGCAAATAAGGGCCTTTACTGTAAAGCTATACTGAATGGCCTGTCTGAAACAGTTACAAGGTCTAGTTTTTATTATGAACTTTTTATTTTGTAGGATTTGGGAATAACTATAACTATGCTTATAGGCTTGGATTCAGGCTAATATGTTGGAAGAGCCTGCATAATGCCTGAGCTTGGTTTATGGCTCTTGCCAGTAGGTCTGCATGGTATGTTTAATTCAACATTGTTAATTCAGGAAAGTGCTGCTCTCTTCTTAGTGGTGTATTCAGAGTGGAGCTTAAATCTAAGTTAGCTTTGTCATTAGGGTTAACTTCATGGGTTGGGTCAACAGGAAGCTGAGATCATGAGTCAATACTGGATTTAGAAGTGGCCATCAAGCTTGGCTTAATGCTGCTGCTTACAGGGACCCACAAACTATGCTTAGTTCTAGATAAAACAGAATGTAGGGAGACCAATATAGATATTATAGTCAGAATTAAAATTGAGATTTACTTGGGCAGGAACACGTGAAAGTGGGTTGTTTCTGCATTTAGCAGGGGTTGTTGGCATTATATGAAATCTACTGCCCAACCAGGTGATCTAGTTATGATTTCTTCAAGATCTAGTCTCAAGAGTAGACTTAAAGTTGATACAAAATTTACATTTGGAAATTAAAGATGAGCCATTTAGGTTAAAGACAGGTGTACAAGAAATGAGTGAGACTAATTAGAGGTTTTAGGTGATGGATAACACTTTGTCAATCATACTTGAGGCTAGCATTGGAGAATTTGAAGTTATGGTGCTCCAGGGCTGGAGCACCTCTCCTATGAAGACAGGCTGAAAGAGTTGGGGCTGTTCAGCCTGAAAAAGAGAAGGCTCCGGGGAGATCTTATAGTGGCCTTCCAATACCTGAAGGGGGCCTACAAGAAAGCTGGGGAGGGACTTTTCATAAGGGCAACTAATGACAAGACAAGGGGAAATGGGTTTAAACTGAAAGAGGGGAGGTTTAGATTAGATATTAGGAAGAAGTTCTTCACTGTGAGTGTGGTGAGACACTGGAACAGGTTGCCCAGAGAAGCTGTGGATGCCCCCTCCCTGGAAGTGTTTAAGGCCAGGCTGGATGAGGCTTTGAGCAACCTGATCTAGTGGAAGGTGTCCCTGCTGATGGCAGGGGGATTGGAACTAGATGATCTTTAAGGTCTCTTCCAATCCAAACCATTCTATGATTCTATGGTCAAGGTTCAGGCCAACACAAAGCAATGAATCTGAACTAATTAGGGATTTAAGATGTGCAAGGTTCTGTGCTCATTACTGAAATTAGTAGGAGACACTGACATAGTCATTAGCTTCACCCGAGAGTTGGAATAAAAGGCTAGAACTATATTGGAATAAAAGGCTAGGACTTTGTAGCTAGGACAGTAGTGGTGTGAGCCAGGATCAATGTCTGAGTAGTCATTAGCTGAAATTTCTCAGCTGGAAAAGATGCATCTTTCACAGCCTAAGACGAGAATGATATCCTTAATGGAAGGACTGTAGGTATCTCTAGACTTTAGAGAGATGCTGCATCATTGCTAATGACGACACCTCAAGTGATCAACATTACTGCAATGATTAAAGACCAGGAAAGCAGGAGATCCTACCACAAACTATGCTGCTTCTGTGGTCACCAGACATTTGCAGCAATTACAAGGCTCAGCAGAATCGCTTCTCACTAGAACCCGAGCCTGTAGACAGAAGCTTCAGTAGGCAAAACAGGAGAGAACCAGGGCTGGGATCTGAAATGGAGGGAAGGAAAATATCAAGTTCATTGCATAATTAGTGACAACAAATACCATTTCTCTGCATTTTGGATTCTTTGTTTTTTGCAGTTTTTTCCCCATTTAACAATGGCTGCATGTTACAATGCTGTGTGGAGCAATGGTTACGCAATTGGAAACACGTAAAAGATTATATTAGCGGCTGAACTAGGAAAATCTACTTCCCTTCCTTTTGGCTTAGTTGATTATTATCCTTGATCAAATAAAGGGCCACATGTTCATACTGCCCTTGTGCCCTGGTTGCTACAGTAAAAAGAGACATACAGTGAAATTGTACATTTGGAGTTTGATATTATATGCCTTTTTAATTCTTGTCGTATTTAATTTTCTCATATCATTCGGTTTTGTTCAGAAGCTGGCTTTATTGATTAGCCACCTGTTTTGCATCAAGATACATAGAGATGACTCAAAAATAATTAAAATTACATGTTTTATAGAATTTGCTCTACAGTGTACACATAACTGTTTGTAATACGGATGTGGACAATAAACAGCCCTTGCTCTCTCTCGAATGTGGTCTTTACCAATCTTCATTTTCAAAGTATGATCAGCCTTCAAAAACTAGACCAGACATACAACGTCCTCTAACAGCATCTTTACTTTGACTCTACATGTTTTTTTGCAAGTAAGTATGCCATCCACTGGCTGGTATTCTGGATCTGGCTTCCTCCACACCCAGTCCACAGAGACTATGAGTTTCTGACAACCCCCAGCTTTCATTTCTTGGAAAGTACTTTAATTTTAGAGATTATGTGGCCAATCTCCAGGCATGCTTAAGATGACAGCTATCCAGCTTCTGGCTCCTGAAAAAGAGGTGATGAACTCAGTGCCCTAGATGAAACAGTTCTCTTTCAGTTCCATTCCTGAAACTACCAAAGTACTCACCATTGTATAATTGATAGTATGGGTAATTTTTAAAGAATTTTAGAAGATAATATAAAAAGTTACCCATACCATTAATTTCCTTCTAAATTTGAAAGGTGAATTTAATTCTAAATGAAGGATATGTGGAAAATTCTAGAGAAATTAATTTTTAAAAGAGTAAAATATTGAGGGCGAGACTGAAATGGACTCAGTCCATTGTGCTAGGGATGTAATATTTTTTAAATAAATAAATATGAACCGAGCCTCAGATTAAGTTTGATGTTGAGCTATTCAAACACCATGAGCATGGTGTTTGCTCATTTGGAAGAAAATCAGATTTCTGATCCTGCTCCAGTTAAAATTTACATGAAGTGGAACAGTGCCATCAGAAGAAACTGAAGATATATCCATATAGTCAGAGTGGTCTTTATCTCCTGGTTATACAGTCCATCCCGTGTAACTGCTGGAGTACACTCTGGCTTCACCCTCGAGCCAAGCAGTTCCCTTTGCAGGAAAATGGTATAAATCAAAAGTTTGTCCACTCCAGGATCCACAACTGCTCTACATCATGGATGTGAACCAGATTTTCCTCCCTAGCTCTTCACAGCCTTCCAAGAGTAGCCTCAGAGTTCTCCTGCTCTCTTCAAGGACCTGGAAATGAGGTTCACATTACTTCTGCCAGCAGTCAAGGCATGATCTGTCACTGATAGGTGATATGCCCCTGAGTCCTGGATGACTCAGACACAAGCAAAGCTGAACTATTTAGGACTGGAACTGTGTCCATCTCTCACCTACCTCCCAGGCATAACAGAGTTTGGTATTCCCTGAGGAATGCCTTTGCTCAGCAAATCCCTTTGCTTAGCACTGGTCGCTCACACCGATTCTTAGAGTTGTGGCTGATGTTTCCATGTGAAATGTGAGCCTCTCCACACATCCTGTGGGATCCAAAATGCCTCAGTTGAGGTTGAGAAGTCTGGTTGGCAACAGGTCATGCAGTAGTTGTGCAGTAAAGTACATGACAAGCTTTAAGTCCCTTCATGGTTTTTGGCCCCGGAAAATCTCAGACCAGGTCAGGGTGGGCAAGTGCTGTGAGCCCCAGCCCCAGGCTGGCTGCAGCCCTGCAGTAACGCAATCAATGACAGTTAACACCAACCTCCAAGAAATACCAGTCACTCAACAGAGCAGATTGAACTGGGCATCACACATTATCTCAGCTGAAACTGGATGATGTCCAGATAGTGTGTATTTGAGGTGTATTTAATGAACATCTGGCTATGTGTTACATGTCCTGGGGGCTAAGCTGAGAGGTGGCCAAGGAGGTAAGTTAACATGTGCTCAAACATTTTTGAAAATGGAGTTTGGAGCTGAGCTGGTGCAGAGAGCTTTTGATACTTGAGGATCTAATCTTTAATACTTGTAAGTAATAGAAGACACCTTATAAAATTATCCAGGTGTCTAATTTGTAGAAAACTTACTTCTATAGCAATACTTACCTATCTGCCTTTAAAGAAACAGAACTTTGCCCTTGCAACGCTGAACAGAACAACACATGAAAACATGCAAAAAACCCATGAGACTGTGGGTCCAACACTGGAAAATGCTAGCCTCTGTTCTTTCAGCTTATTGAGAAGGTAAGGTAAGGCTTCCACATCTGCATTTAGTTTCTCATGTAAGCAAACAGTTCTTCTGAAGTGTTGCACACTCAGCGGTTCCTGCTGCCTGGCGTTAATGAAATGGCTTTGCCAGGCAGGTGCATGCTGGAGAGCCACAGGGGTACAAACAAAATTCACAGAGTGGGGGTGGGCATTTGGGGGGTGGTTCTTGCTTCATGTCACTGGCCTACAGTAGCACTGGGTAAAATGCTACACTTCTTCACAACCACAGCATGGCAAAAGGGTCCTTGTTCAGGAAAGGAAATAAATAGAAACATGCTTTTTCTTTACAAGAGGGATAGAAATTAGTGAAATCCAGGATCATCAGTAACGGTGGTTATTGCTGTTGGACGGGACTGAATCAAATGGAACTTCTCACCCACCTACCGTCATGCTGCATTGAGCAGTTTTCTTTCAGCCTCCAGGAATTTTGAAGAAATTGCCATTTTCCTGAGACAGGTTCATGAAGCGCGTCAATGGGGCAGGCCACGTACGACACATCCAAGGGTGACCAGCCCTCTATCTACACGCCCAAACACAGCCTCAGGAGTCCTGGTGTGCTTGCTCTGCTTAACAGCAAAAATCCTCCTCTCTCAAGCACTGCTTTATCTGCTGTCCCCAAAAAGAGCTTCAGAGCTACAATGCCAAACAAACTTGGGTTAAGATCAAAGTGTAGGTCTACACAATGTGTGTGACAGGCACGATATGTCGGAGAACAATTGAATCTGATACTTAAATATGTGAGCATTTGCTGTCTGATTTATCACTTTCATCTGTCCTGACAGAAAATTCTTCTTTATTTGGCAAACTAGAATGAGAGAAAAAAAAGTTAATTCCGCTAAACAGAACTGGGAAGATTCCCTGCCACTTGCATCTGTCTCTTCTTTTTCAATACTTCACGTTTATGTGACAAGAAGTGAAAGTGCATTTCTTTCATGCAGTGGTCAAAAGAGCTGTGCTTAGATGACTGACAGTAGGAAAACATAGGTGAACACATAAAACTGAGGCAAGATGAAGAAAAAAGAAAACCAAAACATTTTTAACTAAAGGATGCATGAAGATGTCTAACGTAGTGATTTAAATTCAGAGCAGCAAACCAGGAATCAAGAATCCAGACTTCTGATTAACTTTATACATGTAAAATAGGAAACTCCCACCTATCTCAGCACACGTTCAGCATGCATCTGAATTTGCTGAAAGTGCAGATCAGCCTGGTGAAACAACACAAAACACAAGAATCCCACACAACTGGGAGAAAGGAAAAGATGCTGTTAATTTGTTTTACTGATGCAGAGAAAGACAGCCCAGGTTTTAATACCTAGCAGCATTGCTATCATAGCTGTTTCTGCTAAGGTCATATTTTTTACATTGACTTAGTTACACTGGTGATAGTCCAGAGTTTGGTGTGGCCAAGTGCCAATGCTCATTTTGCTGGGAATGCCAAGTTGTTATACCCCTGGGATGGTTTGTTATGGCTTTCTCCATAGTGACTTAGTGCAGCTCATAGGAGTAAGCAAATCCTGAGACGTTTGCCCAAGATTATACAGGCAGTGGTGCTACTGTTTGAGCAGCGTTAAGAACTTCAGGTACAAGGTGCTGGATGATCAGCAAGGGAGATAAACAAGCAGATCAACAGACAGAAATAGCTTAAGGAAATCTGCTGCTGTCTTCTGCATTGACCCTTTCTTCCGTTTTCTTTCCCTGAGCACAAAGGGCTCAGTGGTTCCCTGCATGAGCAGCCCTGCTCTCCAGGCTCTACCCTGGTATAGCTCAGGCTCTAACCGCTGTCCTTACTTCTCCCAGGGCAAGTCCATGTTGAGGGCTGAGCAGTCAGTCAGGAAAGGGAGATGCCCCACTAAGTAGCCCTCTGCCTGACCCATGGGACCAGGGGACATAAGGAGCTAGGAGTGGAAGTCCTACGTGCACCTCCCCTCGCAAGGAGCAAAATCTCCGTGAGCTTTTGCATGTTGTCTTAGAAAAAGGAAATTATCCTCATTTTCCCTTTCTATCCGCATCGTAAGAGGGACTTTGCAATTAAAAACATGATGGCGTTTTGTTCCCGGAGAGGAAGGGTGGAGCGGGGGGTGGGGAAATCTCCCATGTACCATAACAGATGGTTTAAGTACGGTGATTACAAAATCCTGAAGTTAAAATAGTTTAATTACAAAGTCAATACTGCCTCCAACCTCTGCTAAGCCTTTAGTGTAAAAACAACAGACGGTATAGTGCAAACGGTAAGACAATATTTAACCAGAACTTTGCATTAGCTACTGCAGTACAGCTCTCCATCAGGCCTTCAGCAAACGGAAGATCAAGTGATTTTCCCAGCTTGTATTTGTTAACCATCTCTGCTTCAGTATCAATGGGGGGCTGTGAGAGAGCCCCAAACAAACTGCAATACTATACCGCAAGCTGAGGCTCAGCAAGGTTGTGTGTAAAGTCCAATATTGCAAGCATACCACTGAGACAATTATTAGCACCTTACCAGGAATTAATATAGAGGTAAAAAAGATGAGCAGGTAATGTTATTTATATCTAAAATGAATATAAAATTTGGTGAAATAAGAAATGTTTTATTTTAGACTATAGATTTTAAAGAAAATAGCAGGATATGGGAAGGCACAAGGAAAGGAAAATTTGGGATGATTTCAAATGGCAGATATTTGATCTTTCACTTGCAGGAAAAGCAGCAACTCTGTACAGCGTGTTGCAGGAATGTCTCAGTAAGCTGTGCTCTTGCAGCTGGGAGCCTTGGTCTCGGTCTTTACTGAGTGTGTATAGATTCTACATATCCTTTAGTAGTGACAAACCCTCCCTCTGTTGGCTTATGTGCCTTATAAGCATCAACTCAAACATGGAACCAGAATAGTCAGAGGAAGTCTGGCTCTGCTTTTTTAGCAACACGCTAAAATCCTGTCCCATCTGCTTCCATCATGGCACAGCGTAAGATACCTACCATCCATGCAGTGTCCAAAGCACTGTGAGGCACTGCTCTGTTACCAAGCTGGGTGGGGAATGCAGGACCTGACAAGCTGTGATGGGAGATATGGACTCATGAAAGTAAAAGCGAAAATAGACAAACAAGAGATCATCTTCAATGTCTCTTCTCACCACTGACCCTCACTGACCCCTAAGCAAAATCAGAACCTAAAGCAAGAGGGAAAATCGACTCCCAACAGTGACACTATAGTTATGTCACCCCTTTATAATTTTTTTTAACAGAGTTTGAGGGAAGAAGAGTAACTTTGGGCATCTAAGATCATATTTACTAAGTAAAAGAAGAGTTTCTAGTAGCTCACCTGTTTCTCTGAGGTTCTTCATAAATAACAGCATTTGGGACAGAGAGCTGCACTGGCTAACCCTGGGGGAAGGCACACCCTAGTGAATCTAAAGGAAAATCCACTTTAATCATTAAGAGAAAAGAGAAAACATTCCTAGGGCCTGATCCTGCAGATTGCCACATATTCCAGTCCTGCTTTTATTAAATTAACTTTACATATTTGAGTAGATTCATTGACTTTCAATTAAGACTAAGTGCAGGCTGAAGTGCTTCACCTCATTAGTGTAGAGCTGATCTTCTGTAATAACAGAAAAAAACATAAACTAATGTTCTATTTGAAATCATAGCATGACTCTGGTATAGCACTGACAACACAAAAGCAATTTGAATTATTTCTTTTTATGAATAGAAGACATTTGCATTTTTTCCTAGAATGTGATAATAAATGGTTTTGTTACTATCTATAATAACAACTAGCCCTTTAGAGTATACTGTAGAGACCTGCTGAATTTTCAGTAATTTCTTTTATTCTCATACTTGCCTCCATTTTTTACCTTAAGCATGTACTTGGAACTAGGAAATCAACCCAAAAAAATAAGGCAGGGTCACAGAATTTTAAAAAAAACTTAAACCAGGGCAGAACCCAGAAGTTTGTATCAGATCTTAGCCTCTCTCCATAGCACATGCGGGACACAATTGCCATGTCTCCTCCTGGGTTAATTCTGTATTTAAGCCAGTAACTCTTTAATGAATGCTCTCACCCAGAACCACGGGGCCTGATGCTCAGCACCCAGTTCTGGGGGCAGAACTCTTCTCCACCAGGAGAGGAAGATGACCCAGTGCACCCCTTGCCCAGGTAGATGACTTGAGGGAGAAGCTGTGAAGTGAAAGCACCACTTCCTTCTCCTTCTGAACCCAAACAGGAGCAAAGGACCAAGGCTGATTTCTCTGAAGAGTCAGTTCCTACTGGTGTGCATTAGGTAGATCACATAAGTAGTGATGCATAGAAGTTTGGGTACCTGAAGTCCAGCTGGGGTTTGGTACCTAAGCGCTCCTCATCTCTCCTGTGTTGACACTTTACAACTGGTTCTGACTCTGGTGTTTTGCCTCAGTATAACATCAAGTGGTCACTGTCTGGAAAGGGCCTTGTATCCTGAGTAGGGTACAAGAAAGTAGGGTGATTCAAGTCATTTCAGGCTATCATCATAGCTAGATAAGCACATCACCAGGAAAAGCATACTGACACAGCAGTTATAATGTTTTTCAAGAAACACAACTCTCTGGAAGAAAGTGCTCCTGGTGATCAAGCTAGGCTGCCTGACAGTAGCTGTTTCACATGGTGCACATCCAGGATAACCTCTGTGGGCCAGCTAGAAACCACGGCATCCAAATTCTGCCTTTCTCTGACACGCTAAATATTGATTTCAGTAGGGATTTCAGGAGTAGATCAGGCAGAATGTGGTCCTAATGACCAGAGTCCTGACTTCACACACTCAAGCGAGACTATTTCTGCAGCAATAGTGCTTCCTGGGAGCTCTGAACTCTGAAGACAGCTGATTCCACTGCGAATTCATTGGCAAGGTTTTGCATATGTACTGCTGGCACAAGGGCTATCAGTGCCGTCATCGCTATCAGCACTCTCAAAGCACTTGGTGACGCTGCTGGGGACTGTGGCCCCGCTGTGCTGGCAGCTCCTTGGGTGCAGGGAGGAGGAGGAAGAAGGCAAGTCCCCACTACCCAAAGCTCACCCTCTGAAAGTCTGGAGGTGAAACAGTAGCGCAGGCCTCACCAAAAAGCAGTGGATCTGAATTCAGCCTGAAATACAACTGTGTGTTAGAAAACAAAATATGTTTTCAATAGAGGAAGATACATTTAAAAAGGGTAAGCAGTGGAAAACTTGTTGTAGACCTGACCTTTTTTCCTCCCAACAAACATTTACCCAGGGTTGTCTCATGACTGGTTGACTACTGTAATCCATTAGAAAGTGATGCTGTTGCATGACATGACCAAACACCAACTGCAGCAAAAAGGCCATAACTGTATCTAAAAAGCCTTTGCTTTGTCAAAGCCTTTTACTAATGCTGGCAACAAAATTATTGAGGTCTATAATGAGCTGATCTCTTGTCAAATAAGCCTTCTTATGAGCAGTGTTAAATTTTATAACTGCTTTTAAATGAAACACTTTGGGTTTATTAATGTTTCCTTTCCTCTTCAAATTTCTGTGTTGAGAAGAGGTGCCAGAGGAAATGTACTAGCAACAGTAGGATGTGAAGTATAGTTTAGAATACATTAAACATATGCTGATGAGGCCATTAGCAGAGTTTATAGATACCACCACCTGTCTCTTATTCCACTTGCCATTACTTTAGTGACAGAAAACTTACTGTAAGAGAGGTGGTATGCTACCATTAGATCTTTACTCCTGTATTAGAAGGAACGTAGTAGTAAATTTGTACTTTATTGCAATAAAGATTTCCCAATAATGGCTCACTTACTGAGATAAATAAATGTGAATAAATAAGGGGGGGAGGGGTTAAAGAATAAATATCACTCTGGTTTTAGATGCAACACAGATACTGAATATCTGAGAGGGAAATACTTTCCATTATAAATGTGCGGTAGGACAGTTAACATTTTACTTGTTCCTTTCAAGCTAACATGTTTGTTCCTTAAATTATTACTGCAGAAAGTGCTCTTAGATCTACCAAATGTAGGTAGAGTTGTTTGGTTTTTTTTGTCCTCAAGCAAAATAATTAAGAAAAAGTGAAATAAAATAAAGCAAATTAACAATAAAATAAATAATAAAATAAAA
>NW_010291923.1:0-2440 GCF_000700745.2 Antrostomus carolinensis | reverse complement strand
TGCCGGGGGTTGCTGAGGGTTGTTGACCAGCCAATTTCAGTGCCGTTTGGTAAAGGGTTGAGCGTGCACCAAGATCAACTCTTAGCTGGGTCTTAGTGGTACAACAACATGAAAGTAGAGGGACTGGGCTGGAGATGGTGACTCACGGACTCTCTCTGGGAAGGAATGAGGCTGGTGGACACCAGACACAATGCTGGAAGCTGTAGCAGTTTGTCCAGGGACTGCAGGAATGACAATGACACGTCTGCCAGTGTCTGCTGAGACATGAGGAGCAACGGACTATTTTATCTCCTCCCAGGTCCTTGCTCAAGCAGACAGTGCTGCCAAAGGGTCCCAAAAGCATCGTCACCCCACGCTGTGCCACCCCCACTCCCGATGCACGTCCCTGCGCTCACCACGTCGATCTCGGTGTTGGAGTGTCCCATGTTGCAGACGATGCAGCTGTTCTTCATCCTGTCCAGGTGTTCCCTGGTCACCACATTCTTGTTGCCTGTCAGACAGTGACATCATGGAATGATAAACTGGGTTGGGTTGGAAAGGACCTGAAAGCTCATCCAGTCCCAACCCCCCTGCCATCAGCAGGGACACCTTCCACTAGACCAGGTTGCTCAAAGCCTCATCCAACCTGACCTTCAACACTTCAGCCACAGCTTCTCTGGCCAACCTGGGACACTGGCTCACCACCCTCACAACAAACAATTTCTTCCTCACATCTCAGCTCCATCTCCCCTCTGCCACTTTCAAGCCATCACCCCTTGTTCTGTCACTCCTTGCCCTTGGCCAAAGTCCCTCCCCAGCCTTCCCGGAGCCTCTTCAGGTACTGGAAGGTCACTAGAAGGTCTCCCTGGAGCCATAAGGTCTCCCCAGACCTTTATTATATCCATAATAAATACCCATGTTCACTTTCCCCATCTTTTTACCCTTTCCTTTGGAAAAAGATGGACCCAATTCTGGAGTGCACATCCCTGATGACCCATCCTCCTGCCTCAGGGACCACGTACCTGTGCAGGTGATGACGATGTCAACTTGTCTGATGACTTCATTGAGTTTCACAAGCCGGAATCCATCCATGCTAAGAAGAGAGGGGAGAAAAAGCAGTCTGAGAAGCAGCAAAAACATACCAAAAATTGGAAAAAAAATCCCCATCAATTGATTCTCAGACACTAATTTGAACTTTCTAATGCCAGAGACTGGAAAAGAGCACGGCAGCGTGTGAAGGACCATGTTCCTCAAGCCATTAGCAGGGTTTCTAGAGTCAACCTGGAGGATCTGGGACTGTTTTGGGGAGAAGTGATAAGAGATTTTGGGGTTTTCACATCTTCTGTCAAGGCCTCCACATCTACAAATCTCCATTTTCCATTGAGAAGGTTTTTTTTTTAAAGCTGTTGCTCCTGCAAAGTACATCCAGAAGATGCAGATACACCTTCCTATTGCAGAATCCTTTCTAATATGGATTTAGATCAGCTTAAAACCAGCCCAAACCCACAGATGTCTGTCATTAAACTTGCCACCCATATTTAGGCACCTACACAATCTTTCAAAGTGCTGAAGACTCAGCAAGTCTTTCCTGACTTCACCAACCAAGGTGTGTTCAGCTCATCGGATAACAAGGGCAGGGCTTTTTTTGGGGGGGATTTGTTGACAGTCCTCCTAAGAACTTCTTTCTGTGATTTTCACAAGATTCTGCAAAATCATAGTTACTGTTAAAAAAAAAAAGGGAATTTTTTTCTGCTGTGTGTCCCATTTACTGGGAACATTTTTTTCCCCCCCCACTGCAAACTCCTTCCGAGAGGGTCCACCCGCTGTTGCCTTGTGCGGAGTCAGGAACGAGGTGGCTGCAAAGGACCGAATTCATAATTAAGGTTGCAGGTGCTGGATGTGCCACTTGTGAAAGTCACAAAGCCAAGTGAGAAGTTGATCAGCTCTGTTAATTAAGCAGTGCTCATTAGTGCCCTCACTGCGATAGCCCCTTGTAAATATATTGAATTTTTAATTATTTTTTTTAAGAAAAATATGGAACTTAAACATGATGTAAATGGTCTGGAATAAGGGGTGGATACTGTCCTGGTTTTTGTTAGGATAGGGTTAATTTTCCTCTTAGTAGCTGGAAAGCACCATGTTTTGGTTTCAGTGAGGGTTGTTATGAGAAGAAATGTTGATAACTACAAGGACACTGTGCTTGGGCAGTTTGCAAGAGCAGAGGACTGGAAGGTGGGGGGTGGAGAAGAAAAGTGTAGTAGTTAGTAAAACCCAGAATTAACAATTGGATATGCCAATAAGATATTCCATAGCATATTCCATCATGTTTAGTATATTAACTGGGATTGACTGGAAAGGGGGGGATTCTCTTGGGAATTGCTCAGAGTCACTTTTCCAGGATTGTGATTTCGGGTCCAGGGTTCCTTTTCGTTCCTCCTGGATCGTTATCAGCGGGTGGTGA
>NW_010291922.1:0-24242 GCF_000700745.2 Antrostomus carolinensis | reverse complement strand
TGCTCGTGTTCAGCTTCTCCTCCACCACCACCCCCAAGTCCTTTATTATCAGTAGCTTTATTCATAGGTTTCCTTAGCCAGATTTGGAAGTTTTCAAGTTCCCACACTGGGAAGCAAGCTCAGTCTCAATTCAACTCGAATCAAAGTGGAATCCAGGTACATCTTCCTTTGTCTCTCTGTTTTGACAGAGCATGAAAAGAGCCCTACAGAGACTGGAAGAGGGAAGCAGCAGGCTACAGCTGGACCCTGGAGAGGCCAGATCCCTCGAGCTCATGGTAGTGCATGCTTTTAACTAAGCAAATTGATCTGCAAAATTCAGGTCTGGGATGCTGACATATCCCTTCAAACTAAATTTAGACTTAGATGAAAATCCCTTAAAGCTCATGTCCATTCTTAGTTAAGCCCCATCACAACTTTTTTCTGAACTGCTGCACTACTGCTGAACTCACAAGATTTGTAGATCTGCAAGACATCCCATTTCCCACTGCTGGGACTCCTGTACTGCAGTTAGATATGTGGGTTCCACCATTGTGTCATCTTACTAGTTTGCAATACTCCTGTGAGGATGGGGAGGAGGGTTGTCATCACTGTTTTCAGGTTGGGAATAGAGGCAAAGATAGGCTCAGCAATGTCCCCAAGGTCACACAAGGAATCACTGGCAGAGGAGGAACTCTGATGCCCTGTGTGGCAACACAGGGAATGTGTCTCTGAATAACCAACCCCTGCATTAATGGCTGCTCCAGTTGCTCATATGGACAGTCATGACCTCAGTTATATGTGGAGCACCAAAATGTCCTAAAATCCAAGCCCAGTCTCCCTTCTTCAGCTGCAACAGCAATAGCATCATTCAGTGCACAAGGGCAACAGAGCTGAGTGGGCTGTTCCTTCCTGCGGCCCCAGGACAGCAGCACCCTCTTAGGTGGGGATGTATAGGGCAGAAGGGTTTGCTGAAGATCTTTGCTTTCTTCCTGCTTTGTGACTGAGCCCCTGGATGCAGCTTCTTTTTCTTGACTCAGTAAAGTCACTTTAAATGCCAATATTGCAGAGTGCCATTATTGATAAAGGAATTATTAGCGAGCAGCTCTGAGGATGGGTAACAAGATATGGAGATTTTCAGTGAGAGGTCACAAGAACATGATCTGAGGCCAAGGCACTCTCGGGAACACTTAACACTTTGTGACCCGTGTGGACGTCTGCTGGGCTCCAAAGCTGGGTGGGGTGCAGCTGGGTGGGTACGAAGGCTGTCTGCTACTCCCCCGGAAAGGACAGCTGGGGCCAGACACAGGCTGTGCTGCTGAGCTAGGGTCCAAAGTTCCCCAATGTTTTGCTGCCCCCCTCCAGTCAGCCAGCACAACTGCATGTAAGATGGTTTCCAAGCCCTCTTATGTCCCAATGACCCAGTTTTCCTCAATGTCCTTAATTACCAGGTTTTTCTAATCTTGGATCATTTCCATATGTACATTTCTACTGGCAGATCAATGGGAGGCAGTATCTGGCCATCGCTGAGTAGGTGGAGATGGTGCTCCCGTGACCTTTGGGGCAGCAACCTGGCCTGCAGCCATGGCCACAGCTTTGGGGGCAGTGGTGGGGTCTGCAGCTGCCCTGGGGCCCTATGCTTTCACTCTGTCAGCATTTCCTCACATCTCCTCATCTCTCCCACCTTGTCCTTCAGGTGCTGCAGAGACACAGGGGCACTTCACCAGGGCCCCTTGCAACAAGAGCCGACCTGGAGTTGTGGTTTAACCCCAGCTGGCAACGAAGCACCACACAGCCGCTCGCTCACTCCCCCAGGTGGGATGGGGGAGAGAATCGGAAGGGTAAAAGTGAGAAAAATCGTGGGCTGAGATCAAGACAGTCTAATAGGTAAAGCAAAAGCTGTGCGCACAAGTGAAGCAAAACAAGGAATTCATTCACTGCTACCCATCAGGAGGCCGATGTTCGGCCATCTCCAGGAGAGCAGGGCTGCATGATGCGTAACAGTTACTTGGGAAGGCAAATGCCATCACTCTGAACGCTCCCCCCGCCCCTCCCCTTCTTCCCCCAGCTTTCTATGCTGATCATGACATCATATTGTATGGAATATCATTTGGTCAGATGGGGTCGCCTGTCCAAGCTGTGTCCCCTCCCAGCTCCTTGTGCACCCCCAGCCTCCTCACTTGTGAGGTGGTTTGAGGGGCAGAAAAGGCCTTGACTCTGCGTAAGCACTGCTCAGCAGTAATGAAAACATCCTTGTGTTATCAACACTGTTTTCAGCACAAATCCACAGGCTGAAAAATATTTGCTGCCTACTAAGTGCCTGGTGTCTTTTCCAACCACTAAGACTCTATGATTCTCTTCTATGATTCTATTTTTTTGAAAATGGGAGTAATAGCTGCTATGGGAGGGCACTCCAGCAAAATCAGACCTGCTAAGCATGAGGACCTGCCTATACAGGTGTCCTCAGCACCTGAGCAGGAGGCAGAAAGGCAGAGCTTTTTGTTATTGGTGTGTTTCACTGTTCATTATTGGTCACCTTTCAGAAAGGGCATGATTAACAGAAAAAAATTCTAAATGTAAAGTTCTTTTTCCATTGAAGCTGCTTTTACTGCTACTTAGGGCATTTTACTGGCTGAAAACTAGAGAAATTAAGTTTCTCTGGAGCTAGGTGTGAAGTACTGAGTATCAACATTTTATGTACTTATGCCCTCCTTGGGAACTTCAGCCACAGGTTTTAGGATCAACTGTAAATAGCTTCTGAAACTGTAAGCTAGGAGATCACTGTAGCAAAGACTGAGTAGAATTTCATGCCGTGTGTTTTATAGCGAGGAGTAGGAGCAGTGTGGAGAAGGTAAAGAAGAGTCTTTCAGGGACAGTACTGAAAGCACAGCATCCCAGTCAACAGGGCAAGTACTGCCAAATGTTATCACCAGCAAGGATATGGACCGGACATCTTCTTAGGTCTCTGCTGCCTGTTGTTTCTTAGGTTCTAAGAAATGTGAGTCATGTAGTATATATGCCAAAGCAAAATGTTTTTACATTTTAGTTATTTGAAATATGTTTTTAAATATTAGAAATTAATAACTTTCCCTTGTTATCTTCTTCTCTCATTGGTTTACTGAGTTTACAAGTTCAGAGGTCTAAAGACATTCCAGTTTCATTAACTCCAGTGGGACCTCCCTACACACAGCACCTATGTTGTCTTTGAGAAGAGTTTTACACAAGGAAGAAAAGTGACCTTAGCTAATACATTATGTTCAGAAAATTATGATTTACTTTCCTACAATACATTATTCTTATTTTCTTCCAGTAGCAGTAACACAGCTGTTGGCTCATGCAAGGGACATCCAGAAACTCCGGGTCGTGGATGCCGTTGACTCAAGCAGGATGATTTTCAGCTCTGCTTTTGCCACGTCCCTCCCTTTAGGCTTCCAGTGTTGATCTCGTACCGGATTGTTGGTTGCCAGCAAACCAATGGAATCATTAAATAATGTAAGTCTGACTATTTGAGGAGCAACCTGAGGAGGGCATATAAGGTGTCACCAGTACATGCATGGGGTGTCGAACAAGCTGAACTTGATCATGTGTGCTCAAGGCTTCCTGCCGCTCTGGCCTCCTCCAGGCCCACCATGTGCCATGGGACAGGAAGCCCCAGAGCATCGCCATGCTCAAGCAGACATGGTGGACTGGGATGGGGGCGGAAGGCAGCTGTTTGGCTCCTGGCAGCCTTTGTCCAGCTGCCTGCTATCATGTCTGACTGTAAGATGCAGACCCAAATGTTCCCAAGGGATAAGTGGACAGAGGGACACTTCTGCCATCTGAACCAGTGGTGATGACTTTCTTTTCAACAAGTCTGGATACTTTCTGAGCCCAGGTGATCTTTCAGCCTATGAAAGGTCTTGTCTCTGGCAAGGCAGCCCACAGATTACCTGCATATTATCTACACAGGTATTTTTCTGTTCTTTAAAACTGCAGCCTGGCAGGCTCACTTGCTGCTCTGTGCTTCTTGGATTAGAAGAGACAGCTGGCAACTGTCCCCCACTGGCTTTCTTCCTGCCATTTGTGATCTTACTGATCTCCCTCATGCCACCCTGCTCATCTCCTCTTCAAGCAGAAGAACCCTCCTTGATTTAGTGGTTTCTGGTGCAGGTGCACTTGGTACCTTTGATTATCCTCACTGCTGAGGCACAGATGCATCCTGATGCATCTCCACATCTTCTCCAGTTCTGCTGTAGCTTTCTGGATATGGGGAGAAGCACGCAGTATTCAACTTAAGAAACATCTGCTCCCCCTAAAATCAATGTATCTGTCCACTGCAATATTAATGGTGCCTATCAGTCACTTACAGAGCAGAAAGCAGGATGCATCCAGGAGGGGCAGACAGCTATTCAATCCCATTAAAGCCCAATAAATAAATTATAGATTGCCTAGGAGAGCAATCTGGGCTATCAGATGTCCTTTCATAACAAGGAAGTGTAAAGCCTTGTTTCCTGCTGGGAGGTGCCCCTGCAAACAGCACTAACCTACCTGGGGAGGTATTACTGGCTGCTGCATGTCAATTTGCTGGGTTCTGATGGAAAATTTTGCCTCTCCCTTCCTATACCTTCAGTCCATCATAGCTCCTTTCAGTGAGCTTCACTTTTTCCAGGACATTGATGAGCTATTGTGACACAAATCAGCGTATTTGCTTTCTATTCAGGAAACCACTTGATATGACACCACTTGTGCTCAACGTGACTATGCTGTATGGACTGCATGGAGAAGAAAGGCCATACCTCTTCTGTATAATAGGAGAGACTGTTTGAGAAGCACAATCCATAACAAGAGGGGAAGGAAGTTGACTCACTATTTACTAGATATCCCTTTTCTGTAAGTGTTTGGCTATAAGCACTCAGCAATTGATTCCTGAAGGGAACAGTGGCAGGGATGCCTCCTGAACACTGTCTATTTAAAGTCATTCACAAAAGAAGAACAAATATGTTTCTGTAGATAAAATATAACTGAACTGGACTGAACTAGTCCAGCACACCTCATTTGTTTATGAATTTATTGGGAGGCTGAAAGACAGAGAGGCAATACATCTACATGCAGACACGTACTTGATGTTGTCGGTGTGAGCAGTCCATCTGGGTTTTTGAAGCTAACGCTCCTCAGACAAGCCAGTCTGTGATGACCAGTCAGCGGAAGCTGTTTCCTGTGTTTCTCTACCCTGTGTAACTTCTTTGGTGCCTCCCAATGTGGTTGAACTCTCCTCAAAACTCTTCTGCAGTGAATGCACTAACTACTACTCCCTCTTCCTGCATTATCTGGTTGCCTCTTTGCTCGGCTGTTACCCTTGAGAGGTCCAGTCCTCTGCCAAGTGTGATTACATTTGGTTGGTGGGTTCAGATGCTGTTACAGCAGATTGACAGGCAGCACAATTGCACAAGTCTCAGCTCTGGGGGAAACAAGGATAAAAATCCCACAGAGAGAACAAAAAAGGAAGAAATAACCTGATGTAAGAAAACTCCAAGCATTCATTGGCTAAAAGGTGGGTTGAGCTGGGCTTCCCAGGCAAAACTCCTCCTCTTAAACAAGTGAAAGAACATCCCTGCATTGCAGACAGTTATCACACAAGGCCGGACTTACAGATGTTGTATGGACAGACATGTTACCTGCATATCCACTAACAACAACCCACAAAAGAGCTTTATGATTATTCATAACATAGAGATTGTAAAAAAACATCAGTTCGGTGCTACTGATGTCCATTTTGGAGTGCAAAAGAATGGCAGACATCTCACTTAAACAGGCCTCAATTTCAGAGGGGCCACCTTATCCCAGGTTTCAACAGGCAAATCAGTTGCATGGAGGATTTTAATTTGTAGCTACACATGCAGACCCCTGTAGTTTATTTACCTTGTCTAACCCAAGCTCGCCGGTCCTTGAACACTGTGCATATGCATGGGTGTGCCTGTGTAGATGTAGATGCACTGTGTGTTCCCACCTCAGAGATGTACTTCTGCCAAGTACGAGCTCTTGCATCACGGGCCTCATCAGGATGCGTGGATTTGCTTTCTTAGTTCATTGAATGTGACTCTGGAATCAGGGTCCAGAACACTGGAGCATTTCTGTAGGTGAGCTCAACTTCTTGGTGACTGACTATTTGGAAGGTAGGTATCTCTCTTCACCTAGGAAAAAGGACAGAAGATCTCAGATTCCCCTTGATACAAGATGAAAACTCATTTTTTCCATGTAACTGATTCTCGCTTTGTGGCTTTATTGCCTCTTTCTGCAGTGATGCCCTTTAGAGCATACAATGTATTAAACCAAGTCTTTCTAAAGGAATGAGATCCCAGATAGTCCTATAGCTCCTAAGTGGCAACCTAAGCAACCCAGCATTATTTATGAATGAAAGTAAAGTAATCGATAGCAGCAACACAGACTCAGTATTCAGTTTCCCTGTCTAAAATTTCCAGCATTGCTGTACTCAGTACCACAGCTCAGAGCTGGCTGCTGCTGCATATTTAGTGAACTATTAACTCAGCCAATATGAATTTTATTTTCATTCAGTATTTGCTATATAACTGGGTAGGATATTTGCAGTACTTAGGGATGTTTGGTCTTTTCACTCCTCCAGAGAAGTCTGGCTCCAGTCAAGCTTTCTTGCTTGTTTCCCAACTTCCAGACCAGCTTCTTATGTGCCAGGTGCTTGCCAGTTTTTTCCCTTTTCATAATGTGTAATATGAATAGATGGATTTATTATCTCTTTCATTTATTTCTTTGCTCTGCTCCAGCCTCCAAGTGATGGCCTAATCATCTTCCTGGCAAGGAGGGCTGGCTGTCTCCTAGGGCTTTAAAAAATAAATGTATTTACTTTAATGACTTTGTGGCAATTCCTGTCTGGCTGCGTGGAGGGTTGGTGTGAGGATTTTTAGAAGACAATGACTGTATATATGAAACATTTCTTATGAGGGCATTTTACAACCTGTGCCATGCATTGCTTGCACTGCAACAGTGCCTCTGGACCATGATGCAAAATCCATGCTTCATCCAACATCCACAGGCTGGCAGCCACCACTGCATTTTATGTTTTCCCTGTTAGAGACAGGCAGGGCAGTGTGGTACCAAAACTGGTTCCCATTTTGTAGCTCACAGTCCCTTCACTGTTGGGCCTGCCAAGCTATTTGAAGAGTGCCATCACATGCAGGTCGTGCTGGTTCTGGGTCTTCATCCCCTGAGGTAGAGTGTGGATCACCAGTGCCTGTAGGAACTGCTCCTGTTCTTGGCCAATGGCAGAACCCAACATGCCAGAGCTTCAGGCAAGAGATCAACAGCACTAAGACAAGTGGAGCTGTCAAAATCCCCAGAACAATCTGTTGCACCCGAAGATGATAGGAAATAATTCGGGACCTTGAGGCAGGTCTGTTGCAATTATAGAGAGGCAATGCAAAAGATGAAAAGCAGATGAGGGAAGAGATGGAACATGATCAGAAGCAGTGAATGGTTAATAATCAGATAGAAGGCAAAATTGAGGGTGACTGTTCTGCGATGCCAAGTGGAGGAGGGGAGATAATCCAATTCCAGAGGCGCTGCCAGAGCACCACAACACTCTGCCTGCTGTTTATTTAGGCAGCAGGGGAGTACTACCAAATTCACATCATTATTATATAAAAGAAGTGTCCATTTATCTCTTGTTCACTGTGCAATTAATTAAAAAGTTATCTTTTATTTGTGAAGTCACTGTAAGGTTGGGATCAATTTATGTCTTGCTGAAAGCACAGTTGCTATTTGAGGAGTTAAAATGCTGCAGCATTTATTACCTGTCTGCCTCCTCGCTCTCCCTAAATCCTTCCTCTGCCAAGGTCTTGCCTTGGACTCTTGGTCTTGTATGACTTTCTGTCCCTCACCACGTGTCCCTTAGTGCCTGCCCTTTATACACTCTAAACATCTCAGAGAGTCTTCATCCACTTGTGTTGTGTGCTTTGAGCTGAAGTCCAGGGGTGCCCCTTTGGCCAGAGTTCAAAAGTTATTAGTGAAACACCTCCCAAAAACACTTGCAGGCAGCACGCCTGCTTGTAGCCACATTTCCAGAGGAGAAAATCAAAACAAAAGCAGGACATGGCCAACCTCCAACTCAGTTAATGTTTTCATGTCCCATTTCCTTTCTTTCCATTTGTGTTTCTCCTTAGGTTTAGGCTTTCTAAAGCAGGCACCACTCCTTCTTTTGTCCTCAAATGAGGGGTCAGGACAGTTGGGTGCTGCATAAACAGCACATACACAACAGAAAAACTGTACACATTCTCCCAAAAGTGTCCTTCGTCAAAATGAAAAGGATGGAAGTTTCCACAAACAACTATCATGTATAAATAGATGAGGAGGTAATATTAAGATTAAAGACCTGGCATCCTTGCTCGGTAGGGGAAATGTAGGATGCTGTGTAGCAGGAAAGTTTTAACACACTAAAAAAATGGCAACTTATAAATCAACAAGTAGCTTCTAGTTAAAAACCAAAAGCCTAAGTAAGAAGTGAAAAATGGAACAAAGTGCTCTAGGAAGGAAATGCTTTGTGTTTATTTATGGTGCACTATAGTTAAAAGGGCAAAAGAAATGGTAGGCATTGATGTCCAAAGCAAAGCTGAACACCCACATGCATACACGTGAAGTGTTTGCTGATAATTAAAAGTCTCTGAAGGCTGGGTTAGATTAAGCTTTGTTGTCAACAGGTGGCCATAATCTTCCAGACTAATGAAGACAGTTTTGTTCAACCGTATGGAAGTCCAGTAGATTTATGAAGATTCTGTAGTAATTAAAATTATTAAATGTTTGTTTGCAGAAAGAACAACCTAAATACCTCAGAAATAGAATTATATGTATTTTTATTTTGCTTCTTTCAATAGTTGCTTGCATTATTGCAGGAATCTTGGTCTAAGCTCTTGTTTTATTGCCATTGTTTATGCTGTTTTATTATCATTTTTCAAATTAAACTTCACTTTTTTTCCCAGTGAGGTGGAAGGTGGCCTTGTGTTTATCGTGGATCAAAACCATGCACATGGGCAAGGCAGGAATCTGATATATATAAAATTTAAACTCTAGTTCAAATCATAGTAAAATGGATGTTTGCCCATGAGCTGAAGATCCTACAAGTTCTGCCCAAACTGAATTCAGACCTCTGATACAGGGGTAGCCCAGGGACTGTTATGCAAAGTATATGGAGTTAGGCCTCCTCTCATGGCAACCCAAATGTTGAGCATGCTGAGGAGGGACCATGAAGAGCACTTTATAGCAATCCTATACTCCAAGATTTAGATACAACACAAAAGGCTGCAGGCAGATGCCTCTGTCCATTTAGTCTCCTTTATAGGGCAAAAATTACCAGCCTTTGCTCCCAAAGCATCAGTGGAGCTAACACTTTTCTATAAAGGCTTGGCCAAACGTGTGGAGACTATGGATGCAGTCTGACGTAGGGCAGTTGTGGCCCATATGCCAAGAGCTATTTCTGCATTTTTCATTAAATACTGGCAGAATAAGAAACAAAATCAGTGCCTCCTTGCTGGCTGAGGCAGTAATGATGGTCCACTTTCATTAGCAAATGTAAGCAGTAGCAAATGCACTCCTCCCAAAGTACTGTTGGCTTAGTGAACATGGGCTGTCCTCAGACAGAGGCTTCTCACTCCCCGAGTGAGCACTGTTGGCATGAAACTATTCAATAAAACGTGGTCACCACCATACATGTAAAAGGCACTTGGGCTGAGGAGAGGTGCTGAGCTGCTCAGGCTGGGGCTGGCCCCAGAGGTGCATAAAGGTGACACGCTGCTGCTGGAGCCAAGCAGGGAGGTGCCTCCAGTATTATCTGGCAGCTGCCTGGGGGCTTTTTGGGTCACAGCTTTGGCCATCAGCTAACCTTATTGTAGTTTCTGTTCCAACCCTTAAGCTGTTTCTTCTCACCCTAAAAGACTATGGCATTTCATACTGAGTATAAACACGCAAGACCAACCTAAAATGGCCAAAGGAAGAGAAAGAATTTGGCTTTGTAGCTTGGATTTTGCAGTCGCTGTGTCAGATGTAACACGTAGCAAGCTCAGCAGTATTTCTCCTCTCTCGTACTACAAATGAACCAAAATGGGCCTGAGTTTCCGCCTGGTGACACATTCCAAAAGCATCCAGGAGAGAGAAGCTCTTGTGTTTCTGTATCCCACCATAGTCAAGGGCTACTGAGGACCTGGATTAACAGTGCGCTCATCGCTAATGGTGAGTACAAACCACAGCCCTGTGACACTCAGCTATCTGCTGCTGACAAGGTAAGTATGAGATTTGAGGAAGTAATTGTCAGCAACTTACAGAGAGAGTTAATGTAGAGGTACAAAATGATGCCTGGCAAAAGAAGCTTTTCCAAAACCCGGTCTTAAAAAACACTCTGTCCTACATGTTGATATTAAATAACTCTCACATTCACATCACAGTTTATGAGTGACTTCTGTTGGTGTTCCAGCTTAGTTCTCTCTAAGCGTGTTCAGGAAACCTGTGTTCAGTTTGAACCCTGAATACCATCAATGCTTCCCTTGTTTTGTTCTGAACTGTGTGAAGATTTTGGCTTCAGGCTTAGCTCACTTGACTTTGCTAACCTGAACTGTGCCAAATTCTGACATCATGTATAAAAGCTTCAGTACAGATGTAGGAGGGGCCAGACTCAACATCTTAAATTATCCAAAGGGTACTGTCAGGGCAGAGAGCCCTTGGGTCTGATGCCACTTCCCTCATACATGCCAAACTGGCATCACACTTGGGGAAAATTTAGATGCAAAAGAAATGTAAAATCAAGGTCTATAAAAGCAGACTTACTTTAGGACAGAAATGCTCCCGAGTGACTAAAAAGTGACATTGGAAATGCATATCTTCAATCTCTCCTCAGAAAGCCCTCCAGGGACTATAGCCAAGTGGATCAGTAAACAGTTATTACTAAAGGAGTTATGTTGAGGGTAGAATGCCTTTAGTTGAAAGAACCTAAATCAAAATTTAACAGCCAAATGAAGGCCCTTTTGAAAGTTTTATTAGAGGAGAAAGTAGTAAGTACCTGTAGCACTTGAAATAAGCTGCTATATACTAGTAGCTGTGATCACATCTACCTACTCATTTGGACCTTGGGAGTAAGTATTATTTAAAATTAAAGATATATATAGCATGTGGAGAGCTGGTTATTCAAATGCAGAAAGCAGCTATTTTTAACTAGGTCCTCTGTCTCCTTTCTGTCTTGTGCAGTCCAACAGATACAGGGAACAACAAAACTCTGCCCTTCCCAAAAGCCAGACCTCTCTTTTGTGAATGTTGATGCAATTCGGGTTTACTGCAAAGCCCTGGTTTGAAGGTGTGTTGGTTTGTTTTTACTAGAATGAGCCCAGTTCTAAATAGATTCACAATCATTTCTTCTTTGTAACTGCTACAAGTGTAACATTAGTAACGTGTTGTTCAGAACCTTTGTGTGGGTGAGGTTTTTTTTTTTTGCATAGATGCTCAAGAAATGGCTATTCTCTGTATAAACTCATATACTGATGAGTAAAAAATAGTATATGGGGTATGTCAAATTGTTATTCAAGTTCATCTTGAAAGATTCATTTTCCTAGGCAAGGCACAGAGGCCCTGGGACAGGAGCAGGTATGTTTGTGCAATGAGGGCTGAAACCTTGGGTTTGGGAGCCACCAGGTCTCCTTCCAGTATGACAAGAAAGTCTCATCTCTCCTTGCACCTTGGTGGGCATAACGCGAGGCTGAGTGTACAACAACACTGAGGGAGTAATCTGAGGGGAAATCCTTCATTCCTGCCTTCTGAGGTGATCCCATTCTGCAACCATTGGAAAGCTTTGGAGGTACAGGATTGATCACACACAATAAAAAGAGAGAAGCAACAAAGGGATCAAGTGGATGGCTTATTTCTCACATTAAATTGAGTCCTTAGGATTAATTATGGTAACAAATATATGTGTAGACCTTAGGATCAATTCATGAAGAGTCAAAGTAAATTCAAAGACTTACAACTAGCTGAAAAAAAAATAAAATAAAAAAAATCTTACTGGCTCTGGGCCCCACTAAGGACTTATGGTATGGCTCATGTTTTTATGAATCCAACAACATATTTTAATGGAACACATAAGCATGTCTGCATACATATTTAACTAGAAATAGATATGCCTATATAAGGGAGTTATGGCAGTGTGACAGCTTTAGCTATGTGCAATTACATTTCATTCACCAGGCATTTTTTAAAGCCTCACCTGCACCCTTTCCCACTAATCTGTATCCTTTGGACCCAGTTCACCTGCTATAAATCCCTGATTCTTCCAAACTGCTGCTGCCACAGAGGATGGAAAATGATGCCCTCCCATTAGCATGAGCTCTCATCAAACATTTCCCTTCTGAAGATGGACCTTACACCAACTCCATCTCCACCTCCACAGTGCTCCTCTGCCTGTCCTCACGCCCTTCCCCATCCCTCCCAGTGACCCAGGCAGCAGCATCCTTTCCTGAAACAGTCAGGCTTCAGACTTGAAATCTCAACGTGCCACAAAGCCCAGAAATGGAGATTCCCACCTTTATAGCTGATCTCTTGACAGATAGCCCAGCTCCTAAAAATAAGGTACATGGAAAAGCAGTTTTAAATAAGTGTCAGAGAATTCAGAAACTTACCAGTTAGTTTCTTGCTCTCTTGAGTCTGGTACCTCTGTAGTAAGGCAGATGGCTACAGAATCACATGAAAACTGTCAGAAGCAGGGTTTCTGAAGTATCTTTGTAAAGAAGTACCTACAACAGTTTTTCTACCACTGTCTGGTATATATGCTGTACCCTTTAGGTACTGCTTGGAGGCAGCACATGTTCTGGATGGCTTGTCTAAATCCTTCAGGCTTTTACTATATACCAGTTGCTCAGGCATTTGCCTAGTCATGCTAATAAATCTTTATTACTGCACTTCTGTCAGTTCTTTCTCTGTACATTGGGAAAATATAAGCTTATAAGCTTAGAGGACCCAGTCCTACACTGATTTGTGTGCAAAAGGCATTTACACACTTTAGAGACCCTCTGAAGCCCATGGACCAGACTGAAGTCAGAAGAATTTGCCTGTGGTTTTGCAGGATCTGCCTTCATCACAGAAGGACCACAGTAGAGGTGCTGAGGGGTGTCCATGGGAGCTAAAGGGATGCATTGTAGGGTGGGATGTTAAGCAGATGCCTACTAGGTTGCTCGATCAAGGTTTCCAGTATCTATTTAAATGGCTTCATTTCATATATAGGAAATGAAGGTGTTACAGAACTGTGCTAAGATATATTCTCTATCAACTCAATTTCACAGAAGATGGGAAGATGCAGCAAAGCGTAATAATAAAGACATGCTGTTGACATGTCCTTTAATGGCATTTTTGACTTATTTGTAATAACTGAATAATATCAAGGTTGTTCTTGGAAAGGGAAAGATTTCGTAACTATTAGCATAAATAAATATTCAATATTGTATTCTTGTGGAAGCGGCCAGCATTTTTTCCTTGCATTATTTGCTCAACAGATTCACTGAAAGAAACCATTGATGTTTGAAGATGATTTATGAAAAAAATCAATTTATTACAGCCTTACTTATCTTATCAACATAAAAAAAAGCTCAATTTTCAGATAACTGATCACATTCTTGTAGATCCTCAGGAAAAACTGCCATAAATCCACAAATCACCTGTTGCTGTTGCATTTATGCTGGAATGAAGCAGATGCCAAGGGTTTCAACCTGAAAAATAATGTCTTGATCAAAATCAGGGAAGGAAATGCAAGAGAGTTTGTAGGCAAATCTGTAATGGCTACTTACCGCCTTAAGTTTACATTTGTTCAAATGAACAGTCATGTGAGTTGACATGGTTAATGTAATATCAGATGGAAACCATCATTCATAGTCTGTGAGGCAAAAGGATGGCCTCATTTATGAAGGTATCTGTTTACTATGATGTGGTAGTTTCACCCTTTTGGTTTGCAGCCAGACACAGCCTGCTCTCTCACTCTCCCCGCCCCCCTCCAGGGAGTAGGGGAGGGAATTGGAAAGAAAAGGGCAATGAGACTCACAGGTTGAGATAAAAACTATTTACTAATTAAAATTAAATTATAATGATAACAACAGTAATAACGGAATATACAACTGAGTGATGCACAGTGCAATTGCTCACTACCCCCTGCCAGCAATCCTGGAGCCTAGACAGTCCTGAAACTGAAACCCCAGAAGAGCAAGCCTGAGCAATCCCCGAGAGAATACCCCTGTCTTCCAGTCAGCCCCGGATAATATACTAAGCATGATGTGATATGATATGGAATATTTCATTGGCACAACCAGATGCCAGTTTTGGGTTTTGCTATTCACTGCGCTTCTCCCTCCCAGCCCTAATGCACCTGTGAAGCAGCCAAACACGGTGGCCTTGAGCTCCAGCAGCAACTAATAACATTAGTACTTTATCAATGTTCTTCTCATAAAAAACCCTACACTGAACCTAAACCACAACTATTCTAAGTACTAAAAAGAAAATTAACTCTATCCTAGCAAAACCAGGATATATGATCAGCCAGCTCATCTCCAAATATAACCTATTTTTTTCCTTTAAAAGTCTATGAAATCAAGAAAGACACTGGGCTCCATTTTCACATTTACCTCCGCAGGTGTTTCAGTGCATCCAGCACACACAAACTGATAGATTTCACCTCTCACTCAATTTTTTCACCATCCATATTTCACTGACCATTTTTCTACAGGCACTGAAAAAGTGCATGATAGGAAGACTGGTTTCCTGCTCCTATTCTAGTTCTCTTATCTATCTTTTTTCATCTGTGCAAAGGCAAAGAATATGTCTCTTGTTTCTCTATCCAGTGCTGTAGCTTGTTTGCTGAGGAGGAATACAACAGCTAATTAAAGGGTGTCTGTCTTCAGTGCCTGCACTCAGAGAGTCTGAAATTCCTCCTGAGCAACTGCATTTTGTCACTTTTTGAACTGCCTCCCTGGGCTGTCACCCTTCAACTCCCCTTTTCCACTGCCAGCTCTGGCAGGGCTTTCTTCCAGGATAGCAGGCAGTTCCACATGAAGGAGAGCAAGCAAGGTGGAAGGGCTTTGTTTTTGTCCTACTCCTTCAGGAGGATGCTCTTCACCTCTGTGCAGCCCCTTGCATCTGGTGACTTAAGGGCTCCATCTGTGGGGGTCCGCAGACAGGAAAGGAGATTTATGATCGGGGATACAGGACTTGTACACATAAAATACCAGCCTCACTCAACATTTATTCATTGTGTAAATCTTTTCAGCCTAGAGAGGTTTCTCTTGGGTAGGTGCTGTCCTGCACTGTGGAAATATTGTTCTTGCGGTCTAACCACACAAGGCACAGGGACTTTGCTGCTTGAGTGACAGCTTTGAGGTCAGGAGAAATGTATATGACTGACAACTGAAGGAATCAAAAATTAGGGATAGAAGAAACTTAGAAGTGATGTGTGTTTCCTAGACCAAGTTTATTGCTATCATTAGCATCCAAATATGATGACTTCACAGAACATTTTCTTTGGACAAGGAGGTTGGAGGGAAAAAGAGGAAGACATGTAACGTGTTCCCCTTAACCACTCTGAGTATGAGGGTTTCAAAGCTGAAAAAAGAGGAAGGAAAAAGGAAAACACTTTTAAAAATCTCTGTTTTCTTCTATGCATTTTTTCCTTTGTGAAATGCTTTGGCCTGCAGTGGCTCTGTGTCTTTTGTCCTCTCCTTGGATGTCTAAACCGCCATGGCAGCAAGCCATAGTCCATCTCCTGCATGGTTAAACCTCCCCAGCAGCAAGTCATGGTCCACCAGCTACTTTTAACTCTTTTCCCCTTGTTGACAATTTAGTATTTTACAAAACAAAGTGCCTGGAAGACTCTAAACTGCTGCTGAAAGTGTCTTGGCCCTGAGGGTGGAGAATGCATTTCAAAACCTGTCAACTTTTTTTTATTTCAACCCTACATCTCCTCTTTAGCTCCACAAGCAGCCCATGTCACCACATGCACCATTAATTCTGGTACTTTCAAATCAAGCAGAAGAAATAAATCAGGCTGTAGCCCTTCCTTTGTGCTGCCATAATAAGCCAAGCTAAGAATTTGGAAGATAAAGTAATGACATTTTAACTTTTAATTGAAAAATTTCTTCCCCACAGAGGTGGGGAAGAAATTTGAGGGAATGGAGCATCATCGTCCCTTTTAAAATTAAAGGCCAATTCCTCAGGTGGTTTTGAGCCAGCATGGGTATAGCCACAAGTGGGATGGAGTAAAGGCAGACCCTCCCAGGGCTGAAAGGCACAGCAGAGCTAAAACCACGGCTGCTCCAAGTCACTGTGCCAGTGGCAGAGAGCCACCTCACCTCTGACACCCAGGACTCACTTGCTGTTTTCGTATCCTGCACTGTCTCCAGCTAAATGTGCTTCACCCTGTTCACTGCCTTACTGTGCCAAGTAGCCAGGAACTCTCATCCCTCCAACATCACACAGCGTCCTGCAGCAGGACCTGGCCTCTAAGTCAGGTTTTATGGCCTCCTTTCTGTTACACCTGCACGTCTTTGTTAAATCCTAAACACAAGCTTTTAAGAATTGTCAAGCTGCTTCTCTCCTGTGCAAAATAAATGCTGCAGTTGTGATCTTTTCAATGCATGTGAGCACTGTAAAAATGCTGAGACACTGGACCACAATAAAAGCCCACCATCTTATCCCCCTCTGAATAGCTGGGTGGTTCCTAAGGACCCTTTGGGAGGGAGAAAGAGACTCGCTCTCCATTCCTGGGATACCTCTCCACAGCTGGTGCATTTCCTTCTAGAGTGAACCTCAAAGGCTGACCCACTTGTCTCTGCTCACCCTCTCCCTCTGCTCTCTTCTTCCCATTGAGCCACACTATCACCTTCTCCAAATTCCACTGGTCTCCTTACCGAGACATTTTTGATACAGTGGAAACTGTAGCGTGCTCTAATTTCATATTTAATTGTCCAGAGTTTCTGAAGAGTACTGTGAGTTATTCAAGGAGTACATCAGTAAAACAATTAGGAGATCGGTTTGACAAACATTGCAGTAGGTTGTAACTCTTGAGCGAGTTCTCAGTGTGGAACTTGGCTCTTGACTCTCCTCAGTTCCCACTAAACCATAAAACAGCCTGTCAAGGCAAAGGAGGAGAACCTCGTAACTGAGACTTTAAAACTGAACTGAGCAAAGCTGTTGAGAATATACTGAGGAAACAACCTTGTACAGGAAAAGAGAGGTGTGACGAGTTCTTTTCCCACACTGAGGGTGTTTTATACATTGTCCTTGACTTTTAACAGTGTCTACTACAGCAGACATGAAGGGCACCTAACTAAATTAGGCACCAGCTGACATGAGGAAAGGTACAGGATGCCTCACTTACTTCTGGGCTTTAAAAAGAATTATCATTTCAATGGATAGTGTAATTCACTGTGCCATTAAAGGAATTTTTGAAGATGCCTTGAGATGGGCAAAAAAATTAATCAAACTTTACATTTACTACTTAGAAGTGTAGTTGAAATTATGCCTGTTATAAGAATATCATTACCACATCTGTATTTCAGATTGATTTATGCTTTTGGTGATGACATATTTTTGAAATTTAAGCCTCATTTTCCAGAGGAGTTTCTGTAACACGCATTCCAAAAATGGATGCTCTGATCCTATGTGGACTGGCATAAATACCTCTGTATAAACATTTTTACCTATGAACAAATTAATGTAACAGTTCACAACACAAACTAGGGTGTTTTTCTGTTTGATTGGTCACGCTCTGAGGTGTTACTGTTTGTGCATTTCAAACATACCTTTATTAACCATCTTACAGAGCTACACATCCAGCTTCCGTAAACTTAGGCTCTATCAATATAAAAACATTTCAAAAACAGGTACTTCTCTGAAAACCTTTTTTTACTTTAGCTTTGAGAGATTTTTTCATAAAAAGTCTTTCTGTTCTGCAGTCTTCACTGTAACACTGAATTATTCCTACCAATAGGATTTCCTGACAAAGGTCTGGTGTATTATTTCTGTACCTCTCAGTTACTAACCTACAACTACGCAAAGAAAGTCACTTTAATCTATCAAAAGAAGAGTTCAATTTTCAGAGATTTTATTTCAGGTGCCTGCCTCTGGAAGGCACCTGAAAGAGAAGATATTGTCGTGTTTCACTTAAACCATGTTAACTGTTCCATGGAGTAAGATTAGAGTAGAGTGACTTCATTTAGTCATCACAGATTTATACAAATCCTTAGCACATTTCATTTTCATAGTAGCACATTCATATCACGGGTTGTATGTCTTCTGTTATTGCATGTCTTCATAGTCTGTGTTAACGGGAACATATAATTATTAGGGCTTTGAATACGCTATATCTGACATCTTTGCATTTTGTTATGCCTGTTTCCAAACTACTGCAAAAGACATTCATATCTGCCTTTTGGTTATCCCTTGCATTTTGTTTTGTCTTCCTTTCTTAAATCCTTTGAATGAGATGAGCTCCCTGCTTTCCCTGAACGATAAGATTTTCCTGAAGGAAGCAGTGTTGCCACCAGCCCTGCTAAGACACTTGTTAGTATTAAGCAAAGCCAAGTCCATGTCTCACAATACTATTGCTTTGATATGGTTATGTGCATCATCCATATGACTTCTCATTATCTAGCTTTATTAAGAGATAAACAACATAATGACTTTTGGTATCATGTAGCAATTTTTTTTTTTTTTTGTAAGGTCAATGTAGCTTTCCTCAGGTACATTCTCGTATGACTCTAAATATACCTGACATTTAACTTGACTTTTATCTTGCTCTTTTCAGTTTGCTTCTTGCTCCCACTGGGATATCCCACTTCTTCACACAGCACACAGATATCTATGGATTCTTGTCACAACATGTTGTGAATGCTAAAAGTTTATGAAGTTCAAAAACCGACTCCACAAATTAGTGGGTGAAAAGTCTACTGAAGGCAATTAAAGACTTGAAATCTGCTTTTGACATATATGTACCTGTGTGCCATGCATTTATCTCAGATGCCTCTAAACAATGTTATGAATAGCTATACCTTCTCAAGTCCCTCTTTAGGCTGGCAGACACAGTCTTTTAAATCTTCTGCTAATAAAACCAAACCAAACCGCACCTTGGAAACTGGCTGGCACCAGGAAGCAGAATTTTTGAAGTGAATTGTCCAGCAATTGTCTTTTAATAGCCATTGACTATTTCAGTCAAATACTCAGTGGCCATTAACCTCAACCTCATGGCTATTTCATTTGTTCCTTTCACTTCCTGCATGATTTCCTACACTGTCCCGCTGAACTAAGGCAATGTATTCCTAGAGGGGTTGTATCAGTAACCACACCAATAAATACTATGTATAAATAATGAACAAAGGAAATCTACTTACCTCATTGTCGTGACCCTGTATGAGTGTGCAAACTGGCCTATTACGAATCTTGAGTTTAGCCTCAGCGATGGCTGGTTTACCTTTCAGCTGGAGGTTCATATAATGGGAGTAGGAGATAGGCCCCAAACTTTTTGAGGAATACAAAAGCAGTCCAACTACTATGCTGAAGAGTTAAGAGCATTTGGGTCATTTAAGCTGCTTCATGCTGGCAGTCTCTGTGACTGGACCTCTGAACCTGGGCCTGGGAAACAAACCCCCGCTGAGAGCAGGACTCAAGCAGGAGGGCTGGAAGGAATAGCTTCTTTCTTTGAATTTTACTAAAAACAAATAAACAACCTTACCCCAAAGAGAACAGCACCAACAACCAAAGCCCACAATGGATTTCCAAAAGTGGTTACTGAGAAAACAACCCTTGCAAGAAAATGAAGCAAATATAACAAGACTTAGTACCGGACCAGATCCTCCTACAGAGATACAGTGTAGATGACAATACCACAGAAGTGATGAAAAATGAATTGGAGAGTCACACCTGTCAATGGTCCTGGAAGATGGAAAGTGCTGAGGTGCTTCCACTCTCTGGTACTATTTAGTATTGTCACTGGTGACCTTGGGATACAAGTTATATTAAATTTGCAGGGGGCATAAAGTTGGGAGAAACTGCTGAATATGTAGGAGGAAGTATGCTGGTAGACAGACTTAGAATTCAAAATTATTTTGAATATTGCCCAGCTGTTGGGAAATGTCCTTTAAGAAAGATGTGTCCCATACAGAGTGTGATGACACAGAGACTAGAGGGGAGCAATGGGAATGTCCACTAGCCTAGAAAACATGACCTGTGAGGAATGACCACACAGACTGGGTTTGTTTAAAACAAAAAAGAGAAGACTTCAGGGACACAGAAGATACAAGCCTCACATATGACCAACCTCAGCTCCAAAGCATTCACCAGCATAATGACGACCTGTAGGACAAAACACAAAAATCTTCAAAGCTACAGTATGCCATAGGAAAGGACCAGGAGTGATCAAGGGCATCCTGGAGGCCTTCAGGCCTTGTGCCAACAGGGTACTTTTCAGGTGAGAATGCAAAGATTATCCTGAGAAATAGGCCACATTCCCTGCAACATGCACATTAGAAAAACTCTTAACAGCCTTGACAGCCTATCCGTGGAGTGCGGGGTCTCCTGGGGCACAAACCTAGCATATGATTTAATTTTGACATGTGAGCAAGGTACATGAGCCAGGCATCTGAGAAACGAAGACCTTAAAAATATTAATTAAGAAAATTGACTTCCAAGTTACACATCAAAATGGTGACAAAAAATACTTTTGGCTTTAGATACAACCAGCAACATAAATATAAAATGAAGTTCTACCACACTTACAATGCATCGAACTAATTAGTAAGTGTTAAATAACACAGAACATATCTGTTTAGCAGTCTTTGCTCTGGCATCTTGCAAGCACTGCTGGTGATACACAGATTCCCCCTCAGTTTCACTCAACTGAGGTGACCCCAAAGTTACAAGAAAAGCTCTCAATGTCAGTTTTCAAGTGTGCAAGCTCCACCTTAACCCACTTCTAATATGCTACTCTGCTCCCACCCCTGTGGTCCTCAGTAATAGCAATGGCTACCAGCTTTGTGATGGTAGAATCATAATGGTTGGAAAAGATCTTTAAGAGCATTGAGTCCAACCATTAACCTATCACTACCAATCCTATCTTTAAACCATATCCCTAAGCATCTCATCTATCCATCTTTTAAATACCTCCAGGGATGGTGACTCCACCACTTCCCTGGGCAGCCTGTTCCAGTGTTTGACTACTCTTTCTGCGAAGACATTTTTCCTAATATCTAACCTAAACCTCCCCTGGTGAAGAGGTCACACACTTCATAACCATACATACACTCCTTACATAACCCAACACCACCAGGGATCTAGTCTTCAGACTGCTCCCTGAAATGCACCTCAGTCAGCCTGCCTCTTTCAATATCTTGGTTTACCTTTAGCAATCTCCATATCTGATGGTGACCTGTACTTGGACCTGTCTGCTCCGTGTTAAGTCATTTTCTCTGAAGGACTCTACTAAATGCATAGCATAATTCAGACAAATTTGCTTCACTGCATTGCTTTTGTCTCAGGAATCACTTACCTTATCAAAGACCTTGTTAGCCTGACATGATGTAGCTTTGATGAACCATACTGTAGCTGAACCCATTTTTCACTTACTTGGAAGACTTTTCCCCAGTCAAATCAATGGGGCAAGGAGTGGCTGTTCCCCTCACTCCCTCTGCCTTTTTATAAGAGAGGTTTCCTGCTCTCCAGTAATAGTGCTTCACCTCCAACTGGTTCATTGGCTGAATCATTGTAAACTTTGCTCAGGACTTGAAAAGATAGCTACCACTTCTTTCAACATTTGGGGTGCAGTTTTCCTGGGCCTGTCATAAGACACAGCCCAAGTTATGCTTCCACTTCACATCTGCTGAAGTCATAATTTATGTTATCCTCACTTGCTTTAGGTTCTCTGCCAATATCCTCATATAAATATTTTTTTTATTTAAAACTGATGCAATGTATTCATTGAAGATTTGGAGCAGCCTCAATCTTCATCCCATCCCTGGCATTTACCGATCATACATTTTCCTTCCTTGAATCCTTTTTGTTTATATAGTGGAAGAATTATTTGTTATCTGTTATCTTTTTTTTTTTGCAACCTCTGGCTCAGCTCGATTTTTATCCATTCTTTCTCTCTGGTTCTGCAGTTTTTAACCCTGCAAACTGTAGATCTCCTATTTCCTTTCCTGTAGGCTCACTCACTACTTCAATACCCTCTTTTAGGTGGTTACTTATCCACTAGGTCTACGGTTGTTCTCATCTTATTGCAATCTCTTTTAGTAGATAAAAGTGATATATGGGATTTTTCATTTTGGATTTAATGTAAGTCCACCAAAATGTAAGATTTTACCACATTAAAATGCTGGAGTTTTTAGGTCCAGGCAGCCCTAACAATCATTTTTCCATAGTTTCTTAATGTTTGCCCTCTGATAGGCAGAACTGTAGGACCAGATCTATTTTTGACTGTCCTGTAATTTGCAGTGAAAAACATGAGCCATTCATCAAAGGTTATTTTCTATAATCAAATTATTTTAAAAAGGATTTATATTATCCTTTTTGTTTACTGAAAAGAATTCTAAAGCAGCTTCCCTTTGGGCTGTTGTGTCTTTTTGGTGGCTGCTGGTAGAAAAAGTTCATTGCCCATCATACCCAAGAACAGATGCTGCATATGGTGTTTGTTTTCCAAACTGTCCAGGGAATTAAAGTCTTCACCAACCCTCTCTGGTGTTTAGTGTGGATGGAAATCTTTATCCATAGCCACCCCTGAACCTGAGGGTCTATACCAGATTTTGGGGCTTTTTTATCCCTCTTATCCATGCTCACTTTCAAAGGAATGTTTGTTTATTTGTACCATCACTTTTTCTGTCTTCTCAATTAATTCTTTCATTAATTTCTATTAATAATTAGTAATTAATAGGTAGTACAAATACACCTCTATCCTCATTTTTCTCTTTTCTACACAGATGACAGCCTTCAAACCCTCCAGGTGAGAGGATGCAAAGTGAAAAAGATGGCTTTGACTTGGAGTGGAAACAGTTTGTGGCTGGCCTTAGCTCCTGGCTTACTTGGTTTCATAGACTAGGGTTGGCATCTCAGAAAGTTGTCTCCCTTCACCTAACCATTTTCTGGGGAACTCAGTCAAAGACTGAAAAAGTAACACAAGAACGTTAAATAGAGTGCTTACACTTTGCTTACCGTAGTGTAAGCAACGCACTTGGCAGCCTGTCAAAAACATTGTCCACAAAAAAATGTTCTTATGTTCTCTGCTATGGGGAAGTTCTGCAAAAGGAACAGCAGGCACCAAAACAAGACAATGGCTATCAGCTGTTTCTTCTCAGTTGTTGCCAGACTCTTTCAGGCAGAAGTCATGCATCCCTGCAGCCAGCAGCACTAGGAGCAGCAGCTAGTAGTTCCTGGGTAGGAGCTGGACAAGCAGCAGGATCTGCTGTGGGAATTAAAACTGAGATGGGAAGGGGATGCCCATTGAGGCTGAGAAAGTGATAGGTACCGTGTAAGAACAAGAAAAGCCTTACAATGTATCTAGACTATTATGTTGCCTATCTTAGCCTCCTATGCCTACCTTAACCTATGTCTCTGAGATGCCTGGTTTTGTTACTAAATTTTATTAATATTTCTGGTTGCTGTATTTTATTTCGGATTTTTTTTATTTAATTTTTTTAAAGGGAAGAGGAAAGCTGAAAGGAAAGCTTGATAATTCTGATCTCCACCAGGTGACATTTTGGACCCTTGCCATAGGCTAAGAACAAATCACGAAGCGAAGCCAAGCCTGAGACAGAGGTAGAACATATAATGAATTAAACTATTGACTGCCACACAGATGAAGACCTAATCCTTGACCCTCCCTGCTCCACACACCCAAAGGTCAGCCTGGCAATGAGCTGCTCATGGTGCCCATGGAGAGTTGGGAGAAGGGTGCTCAGCCGGAGTGCAAGGAGAGCTGTGCCTTGTAGAGGAAAAACCAGAAGGCGGTGGGTGAGGAGAGGGACCTGCGCCCAGGGCCAACACAGGGGACTCTGTGCCACATCTCACTTTTCGGGCAGGGTGGGTGGACGCGGGCAGAGGCCGAGCCCGGGGGAGGTGAGGCCGGTGGCGGCTGAGGGGCGCCGGGCCCAGGCACCCAGTGCGCCCGTCCTGCCCAGGGGCCAAAGGGAGCTCGCCCCTTGTCAGGCTCGGGGCAAGAGGCGCAGCCCCGGGCTGCTCTGTTTTATGCGGGACATCGAGCG